>NW_007730120.1:49087-88341 GCF_000696425.1 Galeopterus variegatus | reverse complement strand
TTTCATCATGATGTCTAGCTGAGTTTTCTTGTATCTCATTCAGTTTCCTTAGAATTATCACTCGAAATTCCTTGTCAGTCATTTCAAGGGCTTCTTGTTCTATAGGATCTAGAGCTTGAGATTTATTATCTTTGTGTGGTATACTTTCTTGATTTTTCGTATTTCTGGTTTCTTTTCTTTGATGTTTATTCATTGTGGCAGGGGGTTTCACAGTCCACAGGTTTGACACTATTGCCTGACTAAAATGTTGCTGGGGTTGCCAATTTGGTATGGCTACCTCAGTGACTACTCAGTTGGTCACTATTCCCTTGTGTGTGTGGTTACCTTGGGTCTTGGGCCTCTCCAGGGAGCCACCTCTCTGGTCAGCTTGAACTGTGCCGGGCTGCTGGGTGACGGGGCAGTACTGCAGGGTGTCGCTCCTGCCGCTGGTGGTTCCCCCGCTGCTTCTGCTGCTGCCACTCATGCTGCTGCCGCTGGCACCACTGCCGTTGGCTCCGCTGCCACCGCTTCCCCCGCTCCCACCACTACCGCTGGTGCCACTTCTCCCACTGCTGCCGCTGGTGCTGTTGCCGCTGCTGACTCTTCCGCTGCTGCCGCTGCCACCGGTTCCTCTGCTGCTGCCACTGCCTAAATCCTTACTCACACACCATCAGCAGCAGGACGATCAGCAGTGTGGCCACGAACATGAGCAGGGTTAGCCCGACATTCTGCCACATCTCGGAGCTGGACCCGCCAAAGTTTAGCTTAAGGAGAGAAAGCGGCACCTTGAGATTCCCAACTTGTGTACAATTCCAAGGGTCTGGCGGGGCCCTCTTGAGTTGGGAGATGAGGATCCAAGGACTCAGGGCTCTGAAGCTTTGAGTTTTGGAGTAGTTTCTGAGGCTGAGAAGTCCAAAGTCCATCTGGTGGTGGTGACAGTGACCCAGGGGTCTCACATTGCAAGATGGTGGAAGCAGCGAAAGCGCCCAGAACTAATTAAAGGCACTAATCCTCAGATTCAAGAAAGCCAACAAATTCTCTCACAAAGGTTCGGAGTGGGCTGAAGCAGGATCCAAACTCCCCGTGTGGCGACCACAGGCCCAGCGCTGCACGCTCAAAGAGTCAAATTCTAACATCTGTGACAAAATGATGAACCTGGAGGACATTATGCTAAGTGAAATAAGTCAACACAGAAGGACAGATATTATATGATACTACTTATATGAAGAGTCTGAAATAGTCAAACTCATGAAGCAGAGTGTAGAATGGTGGTTGCCAGAGGCTGGGGGAGGGGGAAACAGGAAGGTATTAGTCAAAGGATGCAAAGTTTCAGTTATACAAGGTGAGTAACTCTGAGAGATCTACTATGTAGCATAGTGCCTATAGTTAACAATATTGTATTGTATAATTAAAATTTGGTAAAAGTGTAGGACTTATGTTACAAGTGCTTATCACACCCACAACTAATAATAAACAAGATGGTGGGAGGAAACTTTTGGAGGTGACAGACAAATTTTGGCATAGATTGTAGTGGTGGTTTCATGGGGATGTACTTGCCTTCAAATTCATAACATTGCAAACATTAAATATATACAGCATTTAAATGTCAGTCATAGCTCAATAAAGTAGTTTTAAAAAAGAATTACATAATTATTTGGATCTTCTCTTCTAGCCTCTTCTTTGGCTTAATTTGTTCATCTAGTCCTTCCTTTATTCAAGTGGTTTTTGTTAAACACTTACTGTGTGCCAGACACTGTGCTAAGGACTAAGTTTATAGTGGTGATGAGAGAGATAAGCACCCTGCCCTCATGAGTCTTATGATCTAGTGAGAGAGTTATCTATAAACATGTACGTGTGATATTACAATTCCTGATTAGTGCAATAAAAAGAATGAACCTGGTGACAAATATAAAGTAATAGAGGAAGGGAGGTGGTGGAGAATGTTTCAGATAGGGGGTCAGAGAAGACCTGTATGAGGAGATGACACTGATGCTGAGACTATAAAAGTTTGAGAAGAACCCATCTGTGTGGAGAGTAGGAGAAGAGCACTCTGATCTTCAACACTGTTTCAGATAGGGGGTCAGAGAAGACCTGTATGAGGAGATGACACTGATGCTGAGACTAAAAGTTTGAGAAGAACCCATCTGTGTGGAGAGTAGGAGAAGAGCACTCTGATCTTCAACATAGGAAGAGTTGATGTCTTTGCAGAAAGCCAGTGGATAGAGTGTAGTTGGTGAGTGGGTGAAGGGCCCAGGTGAAGTTGGAAAGATAGGCAGTGGCTTGTAGGTCACAGCAAGAGTAGATCTTGTTTGAAGTTTGATGTAAAAAGCTGGAGGATTTTCGAGAATGGCAAAAGCGCTTTTCATGTGATGTCACCACCACTCCATACCCATGATAACCCAGTAATTCGTTAACCAATTAATGGAATAATCATTTCATCCAATCACTTCCTAAGAGCCCCACCTTTCAACGATATGACGTTGAGGGATCAATCTTCCACATGAGCTTTGGAGGGGACAAACATTCAACCCATATCACTATCATTCAGGAGTTTTATAGAAAAATAGTAGTTTATCAAGGGTGAGTATGCAATATAAGAAAGGCATTGAATTAGGAATTTGTACTTGGACTTAAGGTCCTGTTTCGTCATCTGCAGTGTGACTGTGTGCAAATCATTTACCTTCTGGGTCTATTGTCCCAATTTGTAAAATAAGCAAAATACCAGCCTTCCCATCTCATGAGGTTGCATGAAATGTAATGATGTATGTCAGTGTGCTATGAAAGGCATTTCAGGCTGTACAGATGGATTAATGAAAATACTTGGAGGCTTGGAGCTGGCAGCCTGGCTTCTTCTTCCAGCATCTCTGCTTACTCACCCCTTGCATGACTCAGGGTGAGTCACTTCACCTCGATTATACTGAGCCTCCATTTTCCCATCTGTAGAACTCCCTCACAGGGTGATTATAAGGATTCAAAAATACAATAGAGGACTTTGGAAGTAAAAGTGCTGGAGAAATGTGATAGATTAGTCAGTCTGATATACTTATTCTTCATTGAGGGGAAAAAACCTAATTCTATTTTCCTTCCAGAATCAGTATTAAAGATGAGCATTCTTTGGCCCCATTAAGTAATGGTCTGAAATGAGTACTTTCTGTGGGCAGAGCTTGGTACCGGATGTTGTAGGGGGAGGGATAGGGAGAGTGTGAAGTAGCGACATTACACAAGGTAAAGTAGCATCTGCCTCTGGGGAACTCCAAATCTGACTGGAGGAATAGGGCAGGAACAAGCCCACTCTTAGGAAGTTCATTCTAGAAGTTGGCTAGCTCTCTGCCTCTGGTAGTTTCTATTGTACAAGACTAGTCAAAGGAAGAAACTAGAAGGGCTCATACTGATAAGGGCAGGAAAGGACTGGGGGAGAGTGCTGACTGTGCTGTGGTCACCAGGACCGCTAGACCAGGTCATTCTCCCAGAGCACCCTGTAACTACATCTGGCGAAGCTCAGTTTCTCTTTAAAACTTTTGAAGCATCAGCGAGCACTAACATAAGGTATGCCCCTATGGCTGGACAAGATCTGTATCCCATCTGTTTTGACTCTATACCCACAAGCTCCTGCCCTTTGGATGATGCTAACCCCTTTCCAGATAGGGATATACTGAATGACCTTGAAAGCTTTTTCTCCTGAGGGTGGTGGTTGTGGAGCTCATAAGGGTGATACTGTTACTTGTCTTCCTAGTCTGAATCCATTCCCACACACACTTCTGAGGAGGAAGGTGGTCAATCTCACGGGAATCTTTCTGATTTATATGAATAATTAGTCATTTGTCACTGTACTCTAAAAAGCATATTGGAGCCAGATAATTAACTGGATACAAAATAGTCTTTTGGTTAGGGAATTAAGGATATTGATTTTTGGTAATAAAGAATTCGCTCCACAGAATTTCCATCTTCTATTTTCCATAGTGTTGTGAAAACTGCTAAAAAGTTCATATCAGAGTGAAATATATAGGATCTGAAGTCAGAACATAAAACCTGGGTCGTATGGGAATCATTTGTAGCCTATTACATGAAGACTTGGAAAGAGAATGTCACATTTATCCCGATCTAATGTCCTAGTATTAAAATCTACTTCTAAAATGCCAAAACCTGTGGTTTAAATGTAAAAGTTTGCATCACAGAGATGAGGAGAGAAGCTGAATGCAAGTGCCCATCAACCCTCATTCTCTAGCCTAGTGCCTCTGTAAATTCCTGTTTGAATACATGTTGTAGGAACTACCAGCAGGAGGAGAGTCTGTGGTCGGCCTGGCATTCTGGGGAGTTATGAAGACACTATTAACTCAGGCCTCATTCAGGCAGGGCCTAATAGTGTCCTGGAAACAGTGAGAATGGGAAATCTATTTAGAAATAATTATGGATTATATCAAACTGTCACAGGAACAGCCATTTTTCTCTGAAAGGGCATTTCCTCCTCAGGTTTTGTTATCAACAACTATGAGTTCTAGGTGACTTTGGTTTGCAATCAGCAGGTGGCTGCTTAAGGAGGAATTCTTTAGAGTTCTTGCTGAATAGTCTTGCCAGCCAGACTGTATCTGCAAATATACAATAAGCCCCTAAATAATTCACTTCCCCTTCCCCCCTGCCTTTCCCTTAGTTGAATGCTTAGGATCCCTTCTTCAAAATACTTTTAATTCATCTACATTCAGTTGATTTTTAAAAATCAAACTACTTATTTTGAGATAACTATAGATTTACATGGAGTTGTAAGAAACGATACAAAGTAATCCCATGTGCCCTTTACCCAGCATCCCCTGATGATAACTTCCTGTAAAACTATAGTACAAATCACAACTGGGATATTGACATTGATGCAGTCAAGGTACAGAACATATTCGTCACTATAAGAATACCTCATGTTGCCTTTTAATGGCCACACCCACTTCATTACTGCCTCATCCCCTCCTTAAGCATGGCAACCACTAATTTGTTCTTTTTCTGTAATTTTGTCATTTCGAGAATGTCATATAAATGGAATCATAAGTATGTAATCTTTGGGGATTTTTTTTTAATCTCTGGAGATTCACCCCAGGTTGTTGCATGTATCAATAGTTTATATCTTTTTATTGCTGAGTAGTGTCCTGTGATATTTGTCAGTACCCAAATGGAGTCACTTATGTCAAAACTGAACTAAATGGAGCCAAGAGGTCATGAAGGAAGGGCCCTCATGCATATTTGCCTTATAACAAGAACTATCACAAAAGACTCTGCCAGTCCTAACCAAAACCTTGTAAGTAGCCTTGCTAAACCATAACTTTTGAGCCAAGGCTCTTTCTATGCAGACAAATTCCTGTTTGAATACATGTTGTAGGAACTACCAGCAGGAGGAGAGTCTGTGGTCGGCCTGGCATTCTGGGGAGTTATGAAGACACTATTAACTCAGGCCTCATTCAGGCAGGGCCTAATAGTGTCCTGGAAACAGTGAGAATGGGAAATCTATTTAGAAATAATTATGGATTATATCAAACTGTCACAGGAACAGCCATTTTTCTCTGAAAGGGCATTTCCTCCTCAGGTTTTGTTATCAACAACTATGAGTTCTAGGTGACTTTGGTTTGCAATCAGCAGGTGGCTGCTTAAGGAGGAATTCTTTAGAGTTCTTGCTGAATAGTCTTGCCAGCCAGACTGTATCTGCAAATATACAATAAGCCCCTAAATAATTCACTTCCCCTTCCCCCCTGCCTTTCCCTTAGTTGAATGCTTAGGATCCCTTCTTCAAAATACTTTTAATTCATCTACATTCAGTTGATTTTTAAAAATCAAACTACTTATTTTGAGATAACTATAGATTTACATGGAGTTGTAAGAAACGATACAAAGTAATCCCATGTGCCCTTTACCCAGCATCCCCTGATGATAACTTCCTGTAAAACTATAGTACAAATCACAACTGGGATATTGACATTGATGCAGTCAAGGTACAGAACATATTCGTCACTATAAGAATACCTCATGTTGCCTTTTAATGGCCACACCCACTTCATTACTGCCTCATCCCCTCCTTAAGCATGGCAACCACTAATTTGTTCTTTTTCTGTAATTTTGTCATTTCGAGAATGTCATATAAATGGAATCATAAGTATGTAATCTTTGGGGATTTTTTTTTAATCTCTGGAGATTCACCCCAGGTTGTTGCATGTATCAATAGTTTATATCTTTTTATTGCTGAGTAGTGTCCTGTGATATTTGTCAGTACCCAAATGGAGTATTGAGATATAATTGATTGATATACTAACCCCCTCCCCCCAAAAAAACTCCAGCACGTGTTTAATGTGTATAATTTGAACCACTTCAGTTTTCTTATCCAAAATTGTTTTAGTCATTCTGGTTCCCTTGCCTTTCCGTATAAATTTTAGAATAATTTTGTGCACGTCTTCAAAACCTCTTGTTGGCATTTTGATAGAAATTGTGCTAAACTTGTATATCAGTTAGGAGAGAATGGACATCTTACTATGTTGAGTCTTCTAATTTATGAACACAGTGTGTTTCTCCATTTCTTTGATCTCTTTCATCAACGTTTTGTTGTTTTCAGCATTTAGTCCTGTACATGTTTTGTTTTATTTACACTCAAGTATTTTTTTGCTGATTATAAATGGTACTGCATAATTTTGGTCTTTGTTTCTATTATACAGAAATGATTTTTGTATGTTTATCTTGTATCATATGACCTTGCTGAACTCACTTATTAATTCCAGAAATTTTTCTGTAGATTCTTTAGGGTGTTCTATGTAGACCAGTATGTCATTTGCAAATAGGGATAGTTTTATTACTTCCTTTCTGATCTGGATGCCTTCTTTTTCTTTTTTTGCTTTATTGCAGTGGCGGTACTGTGCTGAAAAAGAGTGGTAAGAGCTGGTATTGCCTTGTTCCTCATCTTAGGGAAAAAGTATTCAGACTTTCACCATTAAATATGTTAGCTGTAGGTTTTTTGTACAGATGCTCTTTATCAAGTTTAGGAAGTTCCCCTCTATTCCTTTTTTTTCTGAGAGTTTTTATCATGAATGAGTATTGAATTTTGTCCAATGCCTTTCGATTGATTTTGGAATATTGAACTAGCTTTGCAAGCCTAGAATACACTCCACTTGGCCATTCTTTTTCATATATTGCTGAATTCTATTTGCTACTATTTGTTAAGGATTTTTGCATCTATGTTTATGAGGGATGTTAGTCTATTTTTTTTTTTTTGGTACTGTCTTTAAATGGTTTTGGAATCAAGGTAGTAGTAGTTTCAAAAAAATAAGTTTAGGGCCGGCCCCGTGGCTCACTGCTACAGTGCGCCGCTTGGGAGTGTGGCGGCGCTCCCGCCGAGGGTTCGGATCCCACATACAGACCAGTTCCTGCTCACTGGCTGAGCGAGGTGCGGGCGCAACACCGAGGGTTGCGATCCCATTGCCGGTCCGGTCTGCTACAGGCGCGACACTGAGGGTTGCGATCCGTTGCCGGACACAAAAAAAGACAAAAAAGGAAAAAAAAAATAATAAGTTTAGAAGTGTCCCCTCTGCTTCTATTTTCTGGAGGAAATTGTGTAGAATTGCTGTTAGTTCTTCTTTAAATTTTGGCACCATTATCCATTAAAATCATCTGAGCCTGGAGATTTCTTTCTTTGGGAGTTTTAAAATTATGAATGATTTCCTGAATAATTATACGGCTATGAGTTCTGGAAGTTTTTTTTTTTTTTTTTTTTTGAGGTCCATTTTATGTAAGTAGTCAAATTTATGTGTGTAGAGTTATATTTAGCATTCCCTTATCTTTTTGATATCCTCAGGGGTTATAGTGATATCTCACTTCATTCCTTTTAAATTTTACGATGGACACATAATAGTTGTACATATTTATGGGGTACATTGTGATTTCTCAATATATGTGTACATTGCTTAATGATCAAATAATGGTAATTAGCATATCCACCATCTTAAACATTTATCATTTCTTTGTAATGAGAACATTCAAAAACCACTCTTCTAGCTATTTTGAAACATACAATATAGTTAACTCTAGTCATCCTAGTATGCAATAGAACACCAGAACTTATTCCTCCTAACTATAGCTTTGCACCCATTGACTCAATCTCTCACCATCTCCCTTCTCCCCTCCCCTCTCCATCCTCTGGTAACTACTATTCTGTTCTCTACTTCCTTGAGAACAACTTTTTAGATTCCACCTATGAGTGAAATCATGCAGTATTTGTCTTCCTGTGCCTGGCTTATTTCACCTAACATGATATCCTCCAGGTTCGTCCATGTTGCTCTGAGTGACAATTTCATTCTTTTTTTATGACTAAATAGTATTCCATGTGTGTATATACCACATTTTCTTCATCCTTTCATTCACTGATGGACACTTAAATTGATTCCATATCTTGGCTATTGTGAATAGTGCAACAATAAACATACAATACAGACATTTTTAAACATACTGATTTCATTTCCTTTGGATATATACCCAGTAGTGGGATTGCTGGATCATATGTTAGTTCTATTTTGAATTTTTTTGAGGAACCTCCATTCTGTTTTGCATAGTGGCTGTACTAATATACATTCCCACCAGCAGTGTGTAAGTGTTCCTTTTCTCCACATCCTCACCAACACTTCTATCTTTTGTTTTTTTAACAGTGGTCATTCTGACTGGAATGATCTAGCTCATGGTAGTTTTGATTTACATTTCCCTGATGATTAGTGATTTTGAACATTTATTCATATATCTGTTGGCCATTTATATATATATATATATATTTATAAAATATATATATATATATATATATTTTTTTTTTAGAAATGTCTATTGGTAATTTGTGTCTTCTCTCTTTTTCTTTTTCAGCATTGCTATAGGTTTGGTGACTTTTTAAATTTTTATTTTATTGCTCTTTTCAAGGATCACTAATATTCTCTCTTGTCTTTGTGTTTTCAATTTCATTTATTTCTGCGCTTATCTTTATTATTTCTTTCCTTCTGCTTGCTTTAGTTTTATTTCACCCACTTTTTGTAGCTTCCGGAGGTGGGAACTTAGATGGTCGATTTGAGACTTTTCTCTTTTTTTAGGTAATCATTTAGTGCTATACAGTTCCCTTTCAGTACTGTTTTAGCAGGGTCCCACAAATTTTGATATGTTTTATTTTCATTTTTATTGAGTTCAATATATTTTTATTTTCCCTTGACACTTCCTCTTTGGCCCATGGATTATTTAAAAGTGTGTTGTTTAGTTTCCAAGTGTTTTTATATTTTCCTGTTATCTTTCTGTATTGATTTCTAATTTGATTCCATTGTAGTTGGAGAACATACTCCATATGACTTTAATTCTGTTAAATTTGTTAATATTTGTTTCATGGACTAGCATATGGTCTGTCCTGAATAATGTTCCATGTGCACTTGAAAAGACTGTATATTCTGCTCCTGTTGGGAGAATGTTACATAAATGTTGAATAAATCCTGTTTGTTGATGGTATTGTTGAGTTATTCCATATCCTTGCTCACTTTCTATCTAGTTGTTCTATCAGCTTGTTGAGAGAGGTGTATTGTGGTTCTGTTTCTTCTTTCAGTGGTATCAGTTTTTGCTTCACATACTTTGTAGTTCTTATGTTTGATACTTACACATTAGGATTGCTCTGTCTTCTTAGTGACCCTTTTACCATTTTGTAATGTGCCTTTCTGTCATCTCTGTTTATTGGGAAAATAGAATAATTTAATCAGGCCCCCTCGCCTCAGGTCCAGTTGGGGGTGGTGTAGCACATTCTTTGTAAGCAAATCGTGTGTGTGTGGGTGGAGTTAGTGCGCACGCGTGGTGCCACAACCTGGCTGGTGTTTACTGCCTCGGGTGTCTGCTGCATGCAGCCATGTTCTTGAACCTAAGGCTCCAAGGTCCTTTTTGCCAGTTACCTATCTCATAGACCTGCGTATGAAGGGTCTGGGGACCCAGCCTGGCATGTGAAGGGTTTGTGACCCAGTCTGAACAATGGGCTTGAGGGGTCTGTGAGCTCCAGACCCAGCCCGAGCTTGACAATTGGCCCATTCGGCAGGATGATGGGCAGGTAAAAGAGCCTGACACTGTTGTTCAGATAATTTCTATTATAGAACAACAATTATAGGATAACTTCTATTCTTCTACCTTCAAGTTCACTGATTCTTTCCTCTGTCCCCTCCATTCTGCTGTTGAACCCTTTCATTGGATTTTTTTTATATTGGTGTATTGTATTTTTTGGTTCTTAAATTTCCATTTGGTTCTTCATATCTTCTCTTTTTTTGCTGAGACTTTCTCTTTTCTGAGACTTTCTATTTTTTCATCTGTTTCAAACATGCACGTAATTGCTTGTTAAAGCATTTTTATGATGGCAGTTTAAAAATCTTTGTCAGATATTTCCTATATCTTTATCATCTTGGTGTTGACATCTGTTGATTATCTGTTTTTCATTCAGTTTCACATTTTCCCAGTTCTTGTTAGAATGAGCAAGTTTTGATTGAAACCTGGCCATTGGGCATCTGAGGTATTATAAGACCCTGGGTCTTCTTTAAAGCTTTTGTTTTAGGTGACTTCCTTTAATACATATTTAAATGAGGGTAGGCATCCCTTCATTTCTGCCAGGTCCAGGTAAAAGTACAGATTTAGTACTCAGCCTCCACTGACACCTGAGGGGATGTTGCTTCTTATTACTACTGGGTGGGGGTGGTAGTTTCCGCTTCCCGTTAAGCTTACATTGATAATTCTCTGGGTTGTGCGGGGTTGGGGGTGGCCTCATTACTGCTGGGCAGTGTTGAAAATCCTAACTCTCCACTAGGTCTCATCTGACCATCCCAGTGGGGAGAGGGAACAGTGCCTCATTACTGCCGGTGGAGATGGAAGTCCAGGCTTCGGATGGAAGTCCAGGATTCCTGCTGGGCCTTATTTTGTACACCTCAGTAGAGGAGGAGAGGGAGATTGAGTGCTTCATTATAGCTTTGAGGAGGGGAAAGCTTAGGCTTCCTAGTCAGCCTTTGCTAAGATGGAAGTCCAGGCTTCCTGCTGGGCCTTATTTTGTACACCTCAGTAGAGGAGGAGAGGGAGGTTGAGTGCTTCATTATAGCTTTGAGGAGGGGAAAGCTTAGGCTTCCTAGTCAGC
Source organism: Galeopterus variegatus (assembly GCF_000696425.1). Lineage (NCBI taxonomy): Eukaryota > Metazoa > Chordata > Mammalia > Dermoptera > Cynocephalidae > Galeopterus > Galeopterus variegatus. The sequence continues at coordinate 77,222 of NW_007730120.1, read as the reverse complement.
CTTTGCTAGCTTTGGTGGGAGTGGGGGCCACAACTTTTTCTGTGGTGTGTGGCTATAGTAGAGTGGTTATTATCTAAAGGTTTTTTGTGTTTTGATGCTGCCCATTTCCTAGTCCTTTGAATGGGCTTTTGTTGGGACTTTTTTTGTCTGCTCTCCTTGGTGTTTCCAGGTTGCCGGCTAGATTCTTCAGCTCCAAGGAGGCAAAAAGAAAATCTAGGGAACTCACCACTGTGTCATTCCTACCAGTTTGCTTTTTCTCCACCTTTCAAATTCTGCTTACATTTGTTTTATATATAATGTCCAGGGCTTTTAGTTGTACTTAGACAGAGGAATAGGGAAAAGTATGTCTACTCTATCTTTCCGGAAGCAGAAGTCCTATTTAATTGGTTTCATTTGCTTTATTCTTTATTCCAATCTTCTTTTCTGCCTGAGGTCTCAGGGCCCAAGCTTCATTAATCACACTCATGTAAGTTCCTTTTCATGGGGAAAGAAATTAAAATCTCAAGCCTAGAAGAGCTCTGTGCATTAGTGGGAGTGGTGGAAAGAGTTTCTCTACCCAAAGATGCACACTGGGCACTCTGGATTTTTAGCTTTCTTTTACCCTCTTTTGAGGTCCAGAGCCAACCATAGGGGAAACAGGGATATTTAGCTCATTTTATATTCACTAACGGGTCTTCAACCTCCAGAGGTTTAAAAAAAAAAGTTCCCATGACACAAGAAGAGGTTTCACCCAGACATTTACAAGAATCTATAAGTGGCATAGAGGAAGAGCTGGGGAGTCACTTCCAGCTTGGCCTATTCTCAGAAGGCTCAGATTTTTGCCTTTGACTGTTGAGGGTGAAACTCATCCATAATACTCTCTGGGATCCAGTCTTCTCTGTACTTCTTCCTGCACTGAGTCTGCTTCCTTAAAAGCCTAAGTTACCCAGGGAAATGTAACCTTGATGTGACACAGTATGTGTTTTGAATCCAGGAGACCTAGTTTGGGATCCAGGCTCCATCCATCTCTTGCTAACTGTGTGACCTTGGAGTTCATTTATTCACTCAAATATAGCCCTGTAGTACCTTCTCTGGGCTAGCCACCATTCTGGGCTCTTGGAATACAGTAGTGTACATTCTTCATTGCTCTCTTTTCTCAGCACCACTCTCTCCCAAGTGAGCCACGGGCCGGCACTCTGATTGCTCTCTTTTCTTCTCTTTCTCGCTATTGGCAAGTCCAGCAGGCTTTACTTAAAAAATATATCCAAAATTGGACTGCTTTTCTCCATCACCCCATCTTCTCCCTAGGCTGTTATGACAAGTACCCTGATACTGTTCTTTCCTCGAATACTTTGCCCCAATTCATTATCTATGTAGCAGCCAGGGTGATCTTTTAAAACACATGCCACAGATTATTATTCCCTTATGTAAAACACTCCAGTTACACCCAGTCATACTGAGAATAAAATCCACCACCTCCCCATGGTCCGGTAGGTCCTGTGTGGTCTGGTTTCTGATTTCCTCTCTGAGCTCCTCTAGCACCCCACCTCCTACCCCAACCCTCCCTTCAGTATCCACACTGGACTTTTTTCTTTTCCTGAAAATGACAGGTTTGTTCCACCCTGGGGTCATTAAACCGGTTATGCCCTCTGCCTAGGATAATTTTTCCATATAAATTGAATGCTGGTTCTTTGTTGTTGTTCAGGTTTCAATTCAAATACTCTCCTTCCCTTACTGCTCAAGTCACATTCTATCAAATCATTTTTTTTCTCTACCCCCACCTCAGTTTTAGCTCTTATTATAATTTGAAATAATCTTGATTTGTTTACTAGACTGAGCTCCATGAGAGCAGGCATTATCCTTCCTTCATTGCTGTATATCCAGTGTCTACAACAGTTCCTGGCACAGAGCAATAAATATTTGTTGAATAAAGTTACTTAATTCTTTTAAGCCTCAGTTTCTCACCAGTCACATAGAATAATAATTGGCTAAAAAAACGAGGTTGAATTTAGAATTATGTGTGATAATAAATGCATGTGAAGTGTTTAGTACACTGTTTGGCTCACAGTAAGCCAAATAATAGTCTGTCTTTATTTCAATATGATTTTTTCTGTTATAACATTCAATTCCATTCTCCCATAGTCTTATAGTACCCGTTATTGTACCTAATGATATATCCGGAGTATCATGAACATTTGTCAGTGACAGATGCAAACTGGTTAGATGATTGCATGCAATTAAGTCCTAACTTAGTTCTCTCTTGTCCTTGTTTTTCTACACAGGTTCTGCAGCTAGGCTCAGACATCCTTCCCCAATATAAACAAGAGGCACCAAAGACTCCTCCTCACATCATCCTACATTACTGTGTTTTTAAGACCACATGGGATTGGATCATCTTAATCTTGACTTTCTACACAGCCATCTTGGTCCCTTACAATGTCTCCTTTAAAACCAGGCAGAACAACGTGGCCTGGCTGGTTGTGGATAGCATCGTGGATGTCATCTTTTTGGTGGACATTGTGCTGAATTTCCATACCACCTTTGTTGGACCAGCGGGGGAGGTGATTTCTGACCCCAAACTCATCCGTATGAACTACTTGAAGACATGGTTTGTGATTGACCTTCTGTCCTGTTTGCCATATGATGTCATCAACGCTTTTGAGAACGTGGATGAGGTTAGTGCCTTTATGGGTGATCCAGGGAAGATTGGTTTTGCTGATCAGATTCCACCACCACTGGAGGGGAGAGAGAGTCAGGTACATCCCTCAAATCTCAGAACTTGTTGTCATGTCTTTAAAGCTGAATTAAATGTGGGTGGTCAAAAGAAAAGTAATTAAATGGGTGGGAACTAGCATGACTAATGTCCAGAACAGAGGGAGCATGCTTGATAGATACCCTTGCCTGCTGTGTCTGTCCTTTTGAGGTTTGGAGGCCCTGCATGTCAGTGAATGGGTGTGAAAGAGACCAAAGACTTACTCTTAGTCCATGTGGAGTGCAAGTCACTGGCTCATGGGTGATGGGACTGCAAGAGCAGGCATGCATGGCCACTGCACTGGTAAATCTTCCAGTTGGTATTCAATTGATGAATGTCTACCTATTGATTATTCTAATTATGGGGACTTTTCTTTCATCTGCTGCTGACCTTTGGCTGTTTCATAGCCAATTAACTCCTAATAGCAGGGATACTATTTTCCTTCAGGTTTGCTTTTTTTCTTTTTGGTAAATGTTGGAATGAGTTATTTCTTTGCTAAAATGAGTTTGAAGATGACCTTTTGCTGAGGTAGTCAAGCACCGGCTTGTGGTTAAGAGGTGTATTGTTGTTTTTGAATTGTGCCGCTCTTGGATTGTTAGTTCTGCAGGCAATGGAAGGAATTCAAAGAAGGTAAATGCCCTTTCGGTGTATTGGAATTAGGACAAGCTCAACCGGTCAGTGTCTGAATGAGTGCCCAGGACAGTTGCAGCAGGAAGGGGCCACTGGGATAGTTAAAGTGATTTTCTCCTTTGAAAAAGCAAGAATGTCAAATCATTGCAAAGAAAAATGTCAGATTCTTACCTAGTTTGTGTTCTTTGGGAATTGTTCTTCCTTTTTCCTACTTCTAGTTGTCACTACAGATGGTTTAAGACAATACAATTCATTTGTAAGTCTTCAGCCTCATTAAGCAATGGACCCTTATTGCCTCAGATTACAGAGGATCCCAAGGTCTCAGACTAGCTGGGTTGTTAGCTGGGTGGGTAGTCTAGGAAGTCACCTGAAGGCCAAGTTGAGGCAAGACACTTCTAAGGACTAAAGGGCTCATGGGACTCAGCCTTGCAATAGTTGGAAGGAACATCCTGCTCCCTACTAGGATATTATGACCTGGCTAATGATTGTATGTCTTACTAGTGGCATAATGATGCCTCTCTGCCTTCCTTAACAGCAGTGGGCAAGGACACCAGCCCTTTCTCTGGGAGAACCGAACTACCTACTACTTCTTTCTCCGATGAAGAATAGCTCTTCCTACAAAATGCTGCCAAGTATTGAGCTAGAAGGAGAGAGCTGGATGCTCAGATACTCTATATTCAGAAACACCCCTGCTTCTATCTGTGTGGTGTGTTTCAATATACTTTAATATCCCAAGGACTAATTCTCTGGGTGGCTTGTATGGATTTTGTAGGGGAATTAAATGAGTCAAGACTGATCATTTACAAGAGCAGAATCATCCCTAAAGCAAATGTTGGGATTCATAAATGTGAATTTTAGTGCATGTTGGGAACGATATTTTTCTCTGTGAGCACATTTCTAGAAAATTTTATGTTAGTTAGTGAGGAAAATATGATCATTTTGGCTTAGGTAATTCAAATGAATTATCTCAATCTAAAAAAAACTTCTTATACACATATGGGAAATGAAATTTAACTTTAAAAAACCACTTAGGTTTTTAAAATAAACCATTTACTATTTATAGCAATGGCACTGAAATTTCGCAAATAGAACAGTTCTTTAGCTTCCACGGGTTCTTATTAAAAACTGGCACAGCTATAAAAACATATGTAAATGTGCTAAGATTACCTGGTAGGTTAACAGAGTCGAGAGCTTCTCCCCAGGGAGTGTGTATGTTGAGTTGGAGTTCCTTTGCCATTAACTGTGAGTACCCTTGTTGGTGGTTTCTGATTTTTAGATTTATAAAATAGATTGGTAATAGGAAAAATGTAGTTATCTGTGGCTTTCTAGTTGGTAAAGGGTTCAAAGCTCTTACTACCACCTCCTGATCATAAATAATAGTATAAATATTAAGGAGTTACAGCTATGATTTGCTTCTGTAAAGACTTGATTTTATATTTGGTAATTTCTTTTAAAACTTTGGCTGACACCTGAAATAATGCCTTATCATAATAATTGTGGTGGTGTGGAGAGAGATCAGTGAGAGGAAACTGAAGATTTGGCTTCTAGTCTTCTAGGTTTCACTTATTAGGATGGCTGGGAACCTTGTGTATGTCATTTAGCCTTTCTAGATCTACACCTTGGGGATAATGCTTCTTCACTTGCCTGAAGGCATGGAGTTTGGGCAGTGAATTATTTAAGATCCTTGCCATCTCCAAGGGCTAAAGTCTGGTGAGTTCTAAATTTCATCTGCATTAGTTTCATCTCCAGAAGCTGACTGTAAAAGAGGCCTAGCACCCCTACCTCCTATCTGGGGTTGGGGTGGGAGGAAGATGAGGTGGGAGGGGACACTTAGCATGTAATAAGTACACCCACTGGAGGTTAGAGTTGGACGGGACCTTGGAGGTCTTTTTGTTCAACCTTTGTTACTCACAAATAAGAAAACGGACTTAGAGGGGGATGACTTACTCAAGATTGCATAGCAAATCATATGATCACAGTAATAATGAGTCCCCTTCTGACTCTTCTGTATTCTTTTTTTTTTTTTTTTCCTTTTTGTCTTTATTCGTGACCGATAACGGGATCGCAACCCTCGGTTTTGCTCCCGTACTGTGACCGGCAATGGGATCGCAACCCTCGGTGTCGCGCCCGCACCGTGCTCAACCAGTGAGCGGACCGGTCTCTATATGGGATCCGAACCCTCGGCGGGAGCGCCGCCGCACTCTCAAGCGCCGCACTCTACTGAGTGCGCCACCGGGCCGGCCCTCTTCTGTATTCTTAATAGTGACACCTTTGATAAAATAGGAGCAGGACACTTATTAAGAACACATTTGAGTCACAACTGACCAGGAAGCTTCTAATATGTGGGGCTTATGCCTTGGCTTTGCTGAATGTGTTGGGGAAGTTGAGCACTGGATATGGTGAGGGTGGGTGTGGGTGGCCTCCTTTTCCCCAAGGCAGCTTTATTGGTGATGAGATGGGCAGTTTAAGATGATTGGCAATGGACAGATCTGGGAGTTTTCTAGGCACAGTTCTTTTGTGAAAAGGCACCTTTAAATTAGTGGGAATGAAGGGCTGGCAGTGGTTGGAAGAGGTTGGGGAGGTCATGAACCTGTCACACCTGGATTCATCTGGAGGGAAATCCCCTCTGTAGGAAAATTCTAATTAATGGCTTAGCAGGTTTATAGTCACCACTTACCCTTTTCTCACTATTGCTCTTTTCTCATCTATTGTGGAGTTGCAACTCTAAGATTGCAGCTCCCTCTGGTCTAGGTTCTTTCTTTGGGAGGGTGTGGGGAGAAATAAGAAATAAGACTCATTTCTCATAAAAAATACACAGAGCTGAATTGTTGCTAGTGTCCTCCTAATATTGCCAATGGACCTAATATTGCCAGTGGAGACCACCAAAGAAGAGTGAATTGAGCAGTGGTGGCTTTGCCATCTGTGTGTGTGGAGTGAGGGTGGGAGGTTTTGAAGTGAAAAGATTGGACCCACTCCGGCCAGAAGTAGGGTAAGCTGCTGAAGCCTGCACTTGTGAATTCAGCCCTGTGGCTATAGCCTATCTCCATGATTTAATCCACACAAGTGATTTCTTTGGCTCAACTTGTTTCACTTATGTAGATGGCTACATTTGCGTCATTCTCCAGTCTGTTGGTAATAATCTGCTTTGGAGGCTGTTTGGGAATATGTTTGCACATTATTTAAACTGGTTGGTTAGAGAATGAAAGGTCTGGAAACTGAGTGAACTAAAGCTTGGAATTGGTATGTCCAAACAAAAGCCAAATAAGTCTCTTTCAAGCTCTTAGTGGATTATTGGCCTAGTGTGCTTCGTGGATTGAAGATGGAATTATCATTGACAAAACAGATTCATTCTCCTAAGGAAACCCTCTTGCTTATTGTTATTGCTGTTGGAGTTTGGCAGTGCAAAGGGGAGAATGGGGCCAATTATGATATCTCCTGGGTCACAATTCTGGTGCCCAGGAGCCTGGAGGTGGCCAAGAGCTTCCTTCTATCCCTGGTTTTGTAACCTCAGTTAGCAGCACAACCAGATAGTGCCAGTGATGTGGCTGACACTTGCCAAGAGCCCATTCTCACAGGAGATGCTCACCTTAGAGCAGAACAAGACCAGGATGCACTGATGAAAAAATAATAGCACTGACAACAGCTTCTTTTTATCTTGTACTTTTAACTCTACAAAACACTTTCACATAGATCACCTTTATTCAAACTCTGTGTGGCAGTGAAGAAACTGGACTGAACTGGGAGGAAGTGTGACCCAGGTGTGACTGCCGTCCAGCTATGCTACCTTGTATAAGTCACTTCACCTCCCTCAACTTGGTTGGCCTCACCTGTACATGAGTCCATCCAGCTCTAACCTTCTTGTGGCTCTAGAGCAGGTATTATCCCAGTTTTGCAGATGAGAGGATATGGATAGGTTGTCCTTTTGCCTGATGGCAGCTGTTTTGAGGTAGTGAAATTGGACTCCAGTCTTCTGACTCTGAGGCTTGTGCTTTTTTCCTGAAGGTCATGTTACCTCATCAGAGAATCTGGAGGCCGAGGGAACCAAGCTGTGCATTTCAGTCCCCAGGTCCCTTTCTCTGAATTGTTCTCTGGCATGGCCCCTTCTGACCTCTTTACATTGGTGGGTGTTGGGCTGGGTCACAGACCCTTCGAACCCATCCTGTGCAGGCCACTGGCTAGGTAGTTGGAAAAAGATTCTGGGAGCCATTGGCAAGGTTGACATGCTTTATTCGGATGAGAGCTCAGCCCCCCAGAGGGTCAGTCTGTTGTCTTTTATACTAGAATCAGATAACCAAGGAACATATGGGCACACATGTGCAGGTATACCACTCTTACATAATGTATTTACAACAGACATGCTGAGTCATGCTCAGCCAGATATGAGGTTGAGGGAGCCTGACCATTCTGTCTCCATTTTCCTCACAGTGGGCCTCTTTCACAGCTGAGGGGTGAGAGGTTTAGGTGGTCAACCTGAGTGACACTCACCTGTGGTTGCTGGAGTGTGTAGGGGGCTAGACATTGACAGTCTAATTGACCTGCTTGTCTTCCCTTGGTGAATGGCTTCACCTCTGGGTTCTTCTAGGGTCACTACTTCCAGCTCTTCCGGCTTTCCTTATCACTGATGCTGAAAGCAAATTGGACCAATGTGCCTTGCTTATCTATTTATTTATGGCTGTTAGTGCTCACCTGTGGTTTCTTTTTAGGTAGATTACTCCCTTTTCAATTTTCACACAAGTGACTCTTCCGCTGTCCAGCAGGAAGCTGGTGGGAAGTGTTAGCTGAAAGTCATGAGATGACCAGGCTTTTCTCTTCTAGAGTCCTAGCAATAAAGGCAATCCCTGTGGCTCGTAATAGCCATTTGTTCTTTTTAAAAAATTAACAGACTTTAGTTTTTAGAGTAGTTTTAGTTTATAGAAAAAGGGAGTGGGAAGTACAGAGAGGAGCCCCCCCCCCCTTTCCCTATTATTAACATCTTGCACTAGTGTGGTATATTTGTTGTAATAGATGAGTCAATATTGATAAATTTTATTAGCTGAAGTACATAGATTATACATTAGGATCACTGTCTGTATTATACATTGTATGGGTTTGGATGAATTTATGATGACATTATAGTATAATACAAATAGTTTCACTGCTCTAAACATCCCACTTATTCATCCTTCCTTCCCCCCTAACTTCTGGAAACCACTGATCTCTTTACTTTCTCCATAGGTTAGCCTTTTCCAAAATGTCATAACATTGGAATCATATAGTGTGTAGGCTTCTCAGGTTGATTTTTTTCATTTAGCAGTATTCAGATGTTTCCTTCATGTCTTTTTGTGTGTGGTACAATAGCTCGTTTCTTTTTTTGCTTAATAAGATTCCTTTGTATGGGCATACCACAATTTCTTATTCAGTAATAGCAATTTAAAAAAATCATTACTGAACAGCACTGGTTATTTCCGTCCTGATCAGCTCAGGTCTTGTCCTGGAATTTCCTTCTCCCATGGGTCCCTTGGACGTGAAGAGTGGAGAGGACGTAAGATCCCTGGTTGCAGACCAGGATGTCTTAGCAGCCTATGGGATCTCCTCGACAAAAACCAACCATATTTCACACCAGTCATTATGTCTGATAGCACAACAGACAGAAAAACTAAATTGTACTATAGTATCTTCACATTTCATCTTCTTTTCTTTGGCATTTCTATCTTTTATGTTTGTGCTGAGTATTTCTGTCATCCAGCTATTTGGTAAAAAAAAGAGGACAAAACCAGACACACTGTAGTTTTCATTCTCATGTCTTGATAGGGCAGGAATGGTTTGCTCGACTTGCCAGCACTGACCAGTGACTGAGTCTGATTTCAGTGATGCTAGTAGTGCCACTGCTGCCCCCATACTGGCAACGTTTTCTAGAGCTTTTCCTTTGATTTATTTACCTATCAGTCTTCTTCCTGACTTATGCTCACAGCGTGGGAAGGATTGTGGGGTGACATGCCTCTTGATCAAGCAGAGGCTTCAGGTGGAAGGCAGGGCTGTAGGTGCTGGACATACACAGACACCTTAGTCATGATCATACTTGGGGTCTGTGTGTGCCTGGGAGCAGGGGAGTGGCCAGGGGAGCATTTTTAACAGCAGGAAGTTGATCTTATGTAGCTTCCAGGAAGCAGTGCTTTATTGTAAAACTGATTTTAGAGTTAAAAGAAAATATAAAAACTAATGATGTTCTGAGGCAATGCAAGAACTTTTCATTCCAGAGCAAAATAGACTCAGCAGCTGTGCCTGATTCCTCTCTGCTGTCTCACTGTCCATTCTGTCCCAGCATTCTAAGGAGGTCTCAGACATAAATAAGAAGGGACTTATTAGAAACTAGGGCAAAGATCACCATTGCTATGAACCGGCAAGGAACTTGGCTGCATTCTGTTCATGCCTAAAAACCTTATGGAATGTGAAATTTAAAGGTGTTGACCCAGGGTATTTGGTGAAAGAAATTTCTAAGCAGCAAAACATTCAGGAAGCTGCATGGCTACTTGCAACAGCCTTTGCTGAGTTATGGCAGAAGAGGCATGACATAAAGCCAGAATGTATAATTAAAAGGGAAGCAGAGCATAAAGGTTTGGAAAATTTGCAGCCTGACCATGTGGTAGAGAAGCAGAGAGCATTTTCAGGAGAAAAATGCAATGGTGCTGGGAAGATTAGTACCAAAGAAAGGGATTATCAAGAGAAGGGGGAAAAGGCCCTGAAGGCATTGCAGAAGCCTCTGGGGCCAACTCTTCCATTACAGGCCAAGAGGCCTACGGAGATAGAATCATCTCAGGGAACAGGCCTGAGGCACCCTCCATGGACTCGCTGCTGAGGGCCTCAGGATGCTGCTTCCCACAACAACACTCCAACTGCTTTGGCTGTTCCAGCAGTGGCTAAACTGGCCCCAGGTGTGGCCGGACCCACAGCTTTGTAAAATAGAAGCAGGAAGGCTTGGTGGTGTCCACAGGGTGTTAGGTCTGCAGTCTCGCAGAATGCTGGAGCTGTGGAGGCTTGGGAGCCTCCACCCCAATTTCAAAGGATGTATGGAAAAGCCTGCATACCCAGAAAGAGATCTGTTGCAGGGGCGGAGTCACTGCATAGAGCCTTCACTAGAGCAATACCAAGCGGAGACATGGGGTGGGAGTTGCAGCAGAGAAATCCCATCAGTGCCATGCCTAGTGGGGTCGTGAGAGCGGGACGACCATGGAGACCCGAGAATTGTGGAGCTACCAGCATGCAACGTCAGCCTGCAAGAGCTGAATGAAGTGTTACCTGAGACCAGGAAAGCCATAGAAGTGGAGCTGCCTGAGGACTTGGGGACCCAACCCCTGCACCAGCATGAAGAGGATGATGAACATGGAGTTAAGGTACATGACTCACCAGCTTTGGATTTAAAGCCTGCCCTGCTGGGTTTTGGACTTGCTTAGGACCTCTTTCTTTTGGTGTATTTCTCCCTTTTCAAATGGGAATATGTACCCTATCTTGGCAGTAGAAACTTGTTTTGATTTCACAGATGGGATCTTAAGAATTGAAACAAGTTAAGACTTTGGGGATATGGGGATGAAATGAATGTATTTGTATGTGAAAAGGACATGAGTTTTGGGGAAATGGGGTGAATATTATGGATTGAATTGTGTTCCCCCAAAAGTTTAATGTGTTGGAGGCTTGGTCCCCACTATGACAGTGTTAAGAGGGTGGAAAGTCCTATTATGGTAACTGAAAAGTGGGACCTTGAAGAGGTGATTAGATTGTATGTGATTAGATTGTCTTCCCTGTACCAACCCCACATACTCTGCTCCCGTCTCTGTTAGTGACTCAACAGTCTGGTCCTTGCTAACTTTGGTGATGAGTTTATTTCCTCTTACCCACTCTAGGACTTTGCTCCTAAAGTTCTCTTCTATATCATCAAGGAATTTATCCCATCTTTATAAAACCATCTTGACACACCCCAGCTACTGCCTCATTTTCTGGCCTCTCTTTACTAAAAGACTCCTAGAAGGAATTTCCCATACCCATTGCCCCAGCTTCTCTTTTCTGTCCTTCTTACTACTGTTCCAATATTCTTGTTACTCTATTGAAACTGTAATTGCTCCTATCAGGGGTACCAGTGACGTCCACGTAGCCAAATCCAGTGGTCAGCTCTCACTTCTCATCTTACTCTACTGGTCAGCTGTGTTAGATGTAGGAGCCTCTCATCTCACACAGTAAGATCCACAATCATGGCCATAGCATACTCCATCATGTGTGCCTGGGCACATTGGCCTCTTGCTGGCCTCAGGGTACTTGCTGTTCCCTCTACTTGGAATATTTTTCCCTTAAATGTCCACCTGCCTTTCCTCTCACTTCATTGAGGTGTCTGCTGGATGTACTGATTAGAGTGGCTTTTCCTGACCCACCCTACGTAAAATCTCTATCCCTTTACTCTATTTTTGTCATAGGACTCCTCATAATTTGATGTAGCCTTTGTTACAGTTGTTGCTAGTATCCCCATTACAACTTTCTGAAACTTTAAAAAATTGAGTTATAAAATATAAATGGTTAAGTGTGGTAAAATACATTAATCTTAGGTACACAGTTTAATGAAATTTTACAAATGTGTGCTTACACATAACCACTACTTAGATCAAAACATAGAACATTACCAGCATCCTAGAAGGATCTCTCCAAACTGCCCCCGACTGAAGTAACCATTATTCTGATTTCTATAACCGTAGATTAGTTTTGCCTGTTCTTGAAGTGCAGGTAAATGGGAATGAGTCAGTATATAGTCTTTTGTGCCTGGCTTCTTTCATTCAGCATAAGGTCTGTGAGATTCAGCCATGTTGTCAAGTGTATCAGTAGCTTACTGTATTTACTGTAGTATATAATTAATTGTATCAGTTATCTAATGCTGCATTAACAAAACACCCCAAAGCTTAATGATTTAATACAACATTTTGTTGCTCATTATTCTGTTCAAATTTGGGCATGGCCCAGCTGGGCAGTTCTTCTGTTGACTACTATAGGTACTTCATAATTGGAATCATACAATATTTGTTCTTTAGTGACTGGCTTATTTCACTTAGCATAATGTCCTCAACATTCCACGTTCATCCGTGTTGTAGCATGTATCAGGATTTCCTTTCTTTTTAAGGATGAATGATATTTTGTTGTACCACGTTTTGTTTATCCATTCATCCATCAGTGGACACTTAGGCTGCTTCTACCTTTTGGCAATTGTGAATGATGTTGCTATGAACATCACTGTACAAATATCTGTTTGACTCCCTGTTTTCAGTTTCTTTAGGTATATACCTAGGAGTAGTATTGCTGGATCATGTGATAATTCTGTTTTTAATTTTTTGAGGAACTACCATGCTGTTTTCCACAGTGGTGGCACCATTTTACATTTCCACCAATACTGCACAAAAGTTCCAATTTCTCCATAGCCTTGCCAACACTTATTTTTTATATATAGCCATCCTAATGGATGTGAGTAGCCATCTAATGGTTGTGAGGTGGCATTAGGTTTCTTTTTAAAAAAATAGATTCTGAGAGCATCAAGACCATTTTCTTTACTAGTTTTTCTTCTTCATGCATACAAATACGGACAGAGGCACATACTCAGAGGTAGGAGAACAAGGACACTGGAAGTTACAGAAGCCATTAGAAGAGAATGTTGCAGCAAAGGAGGAGGATCTGCTGAAGGTTTCTGTAGGACTTATACATGTTGAGGAAACTTGTGAACACATTTGGATTAGGAGAATTGTAGGAGGCTTCCTGGGAAAACGGTGCCTGTTTAGGAAGGTGTGAAAGAGGGGTGGAACACTGATGGGTGGAGAAAGGAGAAGGACCACATGACAGCAGGAAAGGCTAGGCACAAGGTATTGCATGTGGGACTGGGGAAGAAGGGAATTTTCTTTGGTCTGATCTTTATTTGCAAAGGAAGATGATAGTTACATTAGTGAGTGTTCATGAAAATGTTAGTGAAAAATAGCTAGGACAGTTGCTTGTTAATAAATCTCTTAACTCAAGTGAAACTCAAGTGAAAGGGGGAAAAGAAGCTCCTTAGTCTGGCTTTTTTTTTCCCCTTTTTTCCTTTTTGTCTTTTTTTTGTGACCGGCAACGGATCGCAACCCTCAGTGTCGCGCCCCCCCCTTTTTTCCTTTTTGTCTTTTTTTTGTGACCGGCAACGGATCGCAACTCTCAGTGTCGCGCCCATACCGGACCGGGACCGGGATCGCAACCCTCGGTGTTGCTCCCACACCTCGCTCAGCCAGTGAGCGGCTGGTCTGTATGTGGGATCCGAACCCTTGGCGGGAGCACCGCTGCACTCCCAAGCGGCGCACTGTAGCAGTGCACCACCGGGCCGGCCCCTTAGTCTGGCTTTAATTGAAGAAAACACTAAGTGGGAGAAAAGAGTGCTTCAGACTTTATGGGAGAAATAATCTGTCTCAGGGATGTGCTTCCATTTGAAGCCAGGCTTGGTAAATTTGAGAACCTCTGGACAATCTTTAGAAATGGAGTCTTTTTCATTCTTATTTCTCATTTCAATTTTTTGTGTTGCCTGTAAAGAATTTAGAAAGTATGGATGCAGAAATGAAGAAAGAAACATTGCCAATGGTTTTACCTCATTGTTAACATTTTGGCATATATCATCTCAGCCTTTTTTTTCTTGGAATATATGTTTACATATGTTTCATTAAAATGGAATTATGCTGTATGTAATAAGTTGTAGCCCATTTGTAGAAAGAAACAATAAGTTTTGTCTTTCTATGACATTAAATATTCTTTCACAACATGAATTTCAATGGTTATATAATAGTTCATCATACGGACATATCATAATTTACTTAAAGTTTGACACTTAGGTTATTTCCTTATTTTTTCTTATTTAATCACAATAAACAATGAAACAGTATCTTTGTAAATACATTTGTGTCACATTTCTGATTATTTATTTTCTTTTTAAATTTTAATTGTGCAGTATAATGTATAGGAAAGTGTTCAAAACAGAAATATGCTACTCAATAAATTCTAACAAAACAAACATTTATGTAGCCATCATCCAGGCCAAGAAATAGAACATAACCAATTCTCCAGACTTCCCTTATCTCTCCTAGTCACTTCTTCCTTCCTCCTCCCCAAAAGGAACCACTGCTCTGAATTTTAACATGTGTTCTCTTGCCTATTCTGAACTTTATGGAAATGAGATCAGACAATAATGTATTCTTTTATGTTGTCTTACTTTACTCAGTACTATTTTTGAGAGATTCAATCATGCTTTTGAGTGTATCAGTAGTTACATTATTATTGCTACATGTAATCTGTTGTACGAATACACTTCAATTTATTAATCCAATCTGTTGTTGATGTTCGTTTAGGCTATTTTAAATTAATATTCTTATTCATGCTATTATTGCACTTGTTTTTATTGGAAAGAATGAAATTGCTGGGCCATAGGTGTTATATTTGTTGTTCAGTAAATACTGCCTAACAGTTGTTCAAAATCATTGTACAGAGTGGTTGCACTGAGTGGTTGCAATATGTGAGAATTTCCACTGCTTTGCTTCCTCACCAACATTGGTGTTTTCAGTTTGTTTAATTCCACCTAATCTAGTGAGTTTGTTGTGGTTTCTCATAGTTTGGGTTTATATTTCCCTAACAACTAAAGAGGTTTAGCATCTCTATACCAATAAATTTTTATTGGGGGTGGTCATTTTTGGTTACCCTCTTTTATAAAGTGCCTGTGTAGTCTCCTTTTCTAGATACAGTAAATTTTCTTTAAAAAGATTGATTTGTAGAAGTTCTTTGTGTAGTCTCAGTGTGAGCCCTTTGAGGTTTATGTGTGCTGTAAATATTTTTCCCCCACTGTGTGTCTTTCCTATTTCTCAATTAAGGATGCCTTTTTTTTTTTTTTGTCTTTTGTCTTTTTCCGTGTCCGGCAACGGATCGCAACCCTCAGTGTTGCCCCCGTACCGGACCGGGGACCGGCAACGGGATCACAAACCTCGGTGTTGCTCCCGCGCCTCGCTCAGCCAGTGAGCGGGAACCGGTCTGTATGTGGGATCCGAACCCTCGGGCGGGAGCGCCGCCGCGCTTCCCAAGCAGCGCACTACTCAGTGCGCCACCGGGCCGGCCCCAAGGATGCCTTTTGATAAGCAAAAGTTTTAAATTTTATTATAGTAACTTATCAATCTTTTTATTTATGTGCCTTTGTGCCTTGTTTAAATTTCACATTCCCAAGTTCAAGAAGATATTTTCCTATTTATCTTCCAAAAATTTTTATTGCTTTTCATTCACATTTTATCTGAAATCTACTTAGAACTGATTATTGTGGATGGTTTAAAATAGAGATCAAGTGTTTTTTTTTCCCTTATGAGTATGGATAGCCAGTTGATCTAGTACCATTTATTTGAAAATGCATTCCTTTCTTCACTTGTTTACAGTACAGCCTTTCACATATCAAGTGTCTATATAGTCATGGATCTTTTTCTGGACTCAATTCTTTCTTATCGATTTGTTTGTATATTCCCGCACCAATATCACATTATGTTAATTAATGTAGTTTTGTAACGAGTTTTAACAATGATTTTATTTCTTCCTTAAATATTTGGTAGTTTTCTTGCACATTGTTTTATCTCTTCATGTGCTGGTTATTTTTGATTATGAACAGTCTATGTGAAAAATTGCAAAAAATGTTTTGAGGCCTAAGATGGCATTATTTTTCTTCAGAGAATATTTAGAGTTGCTTCTTATAGGGAGCTAAGAACAGACTCACCTGAATGCAGTTTAAAGGATTGAGGTGATTTGAAGCTGTATTTCAAGATTTTTTTCTGGTTCACTTTGCTCTGGAGAATAGCCATTGTGGTTCCAACTAGAAGCAGGATTTCTAGGGCTTCTTTCCTTAGGCTCTTACTTTTGTTCCCCTAAATCCAAGAAGGTATCAAAAGCAATGCTAGTTCTAGTGTTCTATAGCACAGTAGGGTGACTGCAGTTAACAGTAATTTATTGTGTATTTCAAAATATTTAGAAAAGAAGATTTTGAATATTCTCAACACAAAGAAATGGTCAATGTTTGAAGTGATGGATATCCTGATTACCCTGATTTGATCATTATGCATTGTATACATGTACCAAACTATCACATGTATTGCATAAATATGTACGATTATTATGTATCAATTAAAAAAAAAAGCAATGCCCAGATCTTCAGCCTCTGAGCTGCCTTTATGAAACTGGAAAATACTCTAGGGGAAAAGCTGTTTCAAATGCTGGACTTACTCTCTGGGTTTCCAACATGTCCTGGATTTTGGTTCCAAAATTCTTCACTGCCTTGCTAGCTCACTGATTCATTCAAGCTGATATAAAAAATAGTCTCTTCGAGGTTTGTAATTCTCAGTGGGAGAGTTTATTTGAATTTATTAGTTCACTATGACCAGAAGACCCTGATTATTTCTTTGGGAAAAATTATCAAAAGTAGAATTATTAGGACAGTAGGAATGCACATTTTAAAGGCTTTTGATACGTACTATCTGTTTGCCTATCAGTAAGATTGTACAAGTTATGACCAGAAGACCCTGATTATTTCTTTGGGAAAAATTATCAAAAGTAGAATTATTAGGACAGTAGGAACGCACATTTTAAAGGCTTTTGATACGTACTATCTGTTTGCCTATCAGTAAGATTGTACAAGTTTATAAAGGTTCATGCTAGTTCTCTTATACCTCACCAACACCAGATATTAATTTTTAAAATTGCCAATTAGGTAGGTACAAATTAGAATCTCATTGAGGTTTTACCAGGACTTTCATTTAGACTGTCTGGGTTTGAAACTACTTGCCATATCATCTTGCAATTATATTTAACTTCTCTGTGCTCAGTTGCTCATCTGCCATATTGGGATAATGATTATACTCCCCTCATGGGACTGAGGTGAGAATGAAATGAGTTAGTCCGGGTGAAGTGAGCAGAGCAGTGCCTGGTACATCAAAATCTCTTAGTAAATGTTAGCTTTATTGTTATTTTCATTGTTAATATTTATCTGTTCTTGACAATGCTCAGAGTACAATGTTGTCAAGGTATTTGCTCATGCAGTTCTTCCTAATTCCCATATCTGTCTTTCAAAATCTTAATCATCCTTTATAGTTTAAGTTCAGCTATTCCTTCACTTTTGACACCTTTTCTGATTTCTCCTAGCCAAGTGCAATATATCTTTTTAATTCAACCCCCATAGAATATTATATAAACTTCGATTATAGTTATATTCTATCTTGTACTACAGATCCATGGTCCATTATACACAGTTTAAAAGTCCAAAACACTAAGGAAGATGAGTTTTTATAGCCTATTTCATGGAAAAATCTCTACTGACCTGAATATTCTTAGAGAAATCTGACCTGAACTGCTGTTTACTACTTATGGTCTTCACAATCTCAGTCTGCATATTGATACATTTCTCTGTAGAAATATTAATGTGCTTGAGGATAGAGTGCTACCCATCTTAGCTTATGGATATTTGGTCATATATGGTATACAGACCCTGTTACCTATCTGAATTCTGAAACCCATGTGGGCCTGATGGTTTGGATAAGGTGTTTTGAGCCTGTTTAGATAGTTGTGTGTACTGTAAGTGCAGGGATATGTCCTTTAATGGAATAAATTTAGAAGAGGAAGGGGAGAAGGACGAGAAATAACAATATTTAAAATATTTAGTTTAGTTAGGGATTTAATTTGGTGAACAGTAATAGAAAATCCTAACAGTGGCCTAGAAATAGTTTTTTTTTTTTTTTTTTTTCCCCCCACACAGCATCAGTTTATTTGTAGACAATTGCTAATACTGGTTCTGTGGCTTAAGTTTGTCTGGGTTAAGATCTCTGTGATTCTCTTGCTGTTTCCATGTGGTCACAGGATGGCTGCTTTGGTGCTAGCCATCACACATCCATGTTCCAAGTAGAAAAAAGGGGGAATGGCAAAGGCAAAGAACATATGCTTCCTGAACCTGTTTCTCTGTTAAGGATTTTTTCCCAATCATTTCTGCTTATACCTCAGTGTTCAAAAATGTGTCATGTTGTTACTCCTCCTGAGAATGAAGGAAATGTAGTTTTCAGCTTGGTAAATTGTGCCCCACCAAAACAGAGAGTGCCTAGTAAGAAAGAAGGGGAAAAGGGTATTGGGAAGACAACCAGCAGTCTTAGCTAATGTTTTTTGAGAACTTAATAAATGTTTAATGAGTGTTAAATATTTTATACACCTTATCTCTTGAACTCCTCACAAGAATATTATGAATTTGGCACATCATTATCCCATTTTACATATGAGGAAAGTGAGTGTCAAGTTGGTCATTTGCCCAAGGTTCTCCTGATAGTAGTCTTGGAGTGGTATTTGAATATAGGCTTGTTTGATTCTAGAATACACTTTCAACCAGTGTGCTACACATCTAATGCGGTATAACATTAAAAGGTTAGGTAGAAGCCAGATTGTAAAAGGCTTTGACTATAAAAAATAAAAGAGTATAGGAATTTCTGTGTTAGATCCACTGACTTTATACTGCAGGTTTTTCTCCCTTTTTGTTGAACCTTATGCTTTTCTTCCACAAGAACGTGGTAAGGAGTCCATTCTTTAAGACCCCAAAGAGACGGTACCTTCTCCTTGAAGTCTCTCCCAGTCTGATGTGGTCACTTCCTTTTCTGCATTCCTACAATATTCTGTGCACACAGATCAAAGTATCTTTGTTATAGTCACATAATCTTCTTACGTGCTTAATTATGGCTAAACCCAATTTGACTAGAGAAAAGGGATGTGTTTTGTTCCTTTGCAATTTGTGGCACTTAGCACAGTTTCTGGCACACAGTAGGTACTCAGATATTGACAGGATGAGAAAAACAATGGGTGAATCAAGATTACACAATTCAGGAAAGTAAGAAAAAAAAGTCTGCAGAAAGTATGTTTTTTATTTTAATTAAAGTGCTAAATAATTTGTGGTGTTATCATTTGGGTGTGATTGATACCAGCTGTTCATGAATGGAGGTCTGGTATGCTTACAGGAGAATGTCAGCAATTCTGTGTTTTGAGTTAATTAACATTACGCTTTTAGTATTTTATTGCTTCTTAAAGTTTAGAAGAAACATTCTTGCCTACTACTAAGATAATTAATATGAGGGGTCTTCAAAAAGTTCATGGAAGGATTTGTATTATCTTTTAATTTCATTTTTCCGTGGACTTTTTGAAGTACCCTCATATTTATGTAGTGCTGTTTTTACATCTATACTCATCTGTTTATTTTTACATCTATAGTCTTCTTTGAATCTCACAAAACCACTATAAATATAGATTTTGTATGTATTACCTTCTGATTATTGGTGAGGTCCAATATACAAAGAGATTGGTGGCTTTGTCAGGAAGTACACAGCTAGTAAGTGACAGAACAAATATTGTCTTCTCACTTGAGGTTATAGACTTACTTAATGTTTGAATGACTTGTTTAGCCTTGAGTTTTCTACAGATGAGGGGCCCAATTTAGTTTAAACGATTCTGGTTTCTTTTGAATTATCCAGCCAATGTCAACAATAGTATGCCATGGCCACGATAAATAGAAAACGGAATACAAAGAATGTGGAAACTATACTAAATTCTTAGGAGTATTAAAACTTCTTGGGGGAATTAGTGTCAAGTGTATTTCTCCAAGCACAGAAACCATGGCCACGATAAATAGAAAATGGAATACAAAGAATGTGGAAACTATACTAAACTCTTAGGAGTATTAAAACTTCTTGGGGGAATTAGTGTCAAGTGTATTTCTCCAAGCACAGAAAATGTCTGTTGTTTAGACATAAGGTTTGTGGATTAGCTGAAGTTTATCACAGGGTATTGGTTAGGAGAGAAGAGAGCATTGACTGAGGTTGGTAGAGGCTTTGTAAGAAGTAAAGACTTTAAGCTTTCTTTTATTAAATAGCAGTTTCTTTCTCTCTCTGTGTACTGTTACCTTCTTAATATATTGGAAGTTTTTTGAAGGCAAGGATGGTAATCAGTACTTATTAACTGACTACATGAGTGTCACTGTATACATATTGGAAATTAGAGTATATGAGAATAGAAATTAGAGTGTATTTTTAGGTGGAATGAGCAACTTCTTAGTAGTATGATACGAGATGGTCAAGAAAGGTCCCGAAGAAATATCTTTCTCAGTAGACTGCTCAAAATTCCATGACTTTTTATTTGTTTTATGTTTAAATATTAAAGTCACTTAAAATAGTGAATGCATTTCTGATCATTATAATTGTGAGACCAGCAGCTGGGGGGCTGATGCAAGCAGGAAAGGTTGGGCAAGTTCAGTGAGTGAGAAGAGTATATGCTCCACTGTCAGACCACAGCTATCTGGGGTGGGGGCTTGGTGTGGAACTTTTAAAAGCATGACCTGCCTCCGGGACATGGATGGAGGTGCTGGAGATGAGCTGTCCTCTGCCCAGCGGTGAAAAGATGGACCCAGGAAAGTAGTGCAGAAAGTGAGTGTAGATTTAGGTGTTTTGTAAAAAAAAAAATTGCGAGATCCATTTGGGGCATTTAGAAAAGATAAGAGAATTCTTATTAAGGTGAAGCATAAAGGAAAAATAGAAAATAAAGAGTACTAAGCAACAGAGAAGACTTCTTTTTTAAGTTACATTTTTATGTAACCATATTTCTTTATAAAAATGAAAAGATTTATAAAAATGAAAAGATTCTATTTGAATAGAAAAAGCAACAAAACATCATGGTAATACTTAGAAAAAAGAACGGGACCTTGTAAATAATGTCATTTAAAATGTTTTATAAAACCCTTGTTATGTCTGAATCCAATAAAAGTGTTTTTAGAAAAAGCAACCACTAGAACAGCGAAGATAGTTTTGTGCTCTTGGGAAAAGGTGTGACAGAAACATGCTGCCTCATTTCTGTACTTATTCAGCAGTTGTTGATTAAGCAGTACCAGAAATGGAGCTCTGTGTTCAGTTGCTTTGGAAAGTTTAGAGGAAATATAATTTCTTCAGTTTGAAGGTTTTGAGCCAGGTCTGCAAGAAAGGTATAGCCAGAGAGTGGCAAAATTGTTAAGTGATCAAACAACAGTACCCTTTACCGTTGTGTTGGAAGAGACTGATGAAATAACAACTGCCTATTTGACTCTCTTTCACTAGATATGTAAAAGACATGAGGAGAGTGTTTACTTGCAAGGTGTTTTGGGGATTAAACTGTATAACATATGTAGACTAGTGCAGTGCCTGGCACATTGTTAGCATTTGGTAACTAGTTCTGCTGTTGTTGTTCTTAGCCCAGGAAATGATCCAAGAGAACAATTACTAACCTTGCAAAGACACTTGGTCTGGGAAGTATTGCTGTTAGGAAGCTCTTCTTTATTCCTGAGGATATAGGCTTGAACCTCCCAGTAACCATCCACACCCCATCCTTGTTGGAGCCTTGGCTAAAAGTGGAGGCCCCAGTTTCAAGAGAGATTTTACATTTTCACCAGACCAGAATGATGGTCACTAGGGCTCATTCTCCTTTCTGGTTCTTTATAAAAATATTTTTTTTAAATCTCATTTCATTTATAATTGACAAATAATTATATATATCTGTGGGGTACGATGTGATGTTTTGATGTATGTATACATTGTACAATGATTAAATCAAGTTTTTTTAAATCTCATTTCATTTATAATTGACAAATAATTATATGTATCTGTGGGGTACGATGTGATGTTTTGATGTATGTATACATTGTACAATGATTAAATCAAGCTAATCCACATATCCATCACTTCATATATTTATAATTTAATGTGGTAAGAATATAATGAAATCTACTCTTTTAGCAATTTTGAGATATTTAATATATTATTATTAACTGTGGTCACCATGTTGTGCAGTAGATCACTAAAACTTATTCTTCATGTCTAACTGAATTTGTACCTTTGACTAACATCTCTCCACCCCAGCTCCCTACTCCCCTGTCCAGCCCCTGGTAACCACCATTCCATTCTCTATTTCTATGAGTTTGACTATTGTCCATTTAATTAACTCAAGAATACAATTTCAAAAACACTAATGCTTCAGACATGAAGATTCCACATATATGTGAGCTCATGCAATATTTGTCTTTCCGTGCCTGGCTTATTTCACTTAGAATAATGTCCTCCAGGTTAATCCATATTGTCACAACAGGATTCTTTCTTTTCTTCTTTTTTCAAGGCCGTTTAGTACTTCATTGAGTATATATGTATACTGCATTTTCTTTGTCTATTCATCCATTGATGGGCACTTAGGTTGATTCCATATCTTGGTCATTGTGAATGGGGCAGCAGGGGACATGGGAGTTCAGATCTCTTGGACTTACCACTTTTATTTCCTTTAGATATATACCCAGAAGTATGACTGCTGGATCATATAGTAATTCTGTTTTTAGTTTTTTGAGG
This sequence comes from Galeopterus variegatus, assembly GCF_000696425.1. Taxonomy (NCBI): domain Eukaryota; kingdom Metazoa; phylum Chordata; class Mammalia; order Dermoptera; family Cynocephalidae; genus Galeopterus; species Galeopterus variegatus. The sequence goes on along the minus strand of NW_007730120.1, from coordinate 54,437 downwards.
ATTGCTTTCTAGTTCTGTGTACAACTTGGCTGCACATTAAAATCACCTATGTTGCTTGTTGAAAATACTTATTCTCAGGCTCCAACCCAGTCTACTGAATCCAAGTCCTGAAACTTATATCTTTAACATCCTCCTCAGAGGGTGCTCTTGAAGCTGTCCCAACTCCTGATGGTAGACTAGCATTTGCAGTCACTTCAGACCATTTGGACACTTTTCAGTTGGGCTAGATAGTGGCCTCACTAATATCCTAAGCCTAATCTCCTTGTTCCCTGTTTTTCTGGATATTGGAATGTCTTTGAACTTTGACCTACTGGCTACCCTGGCTCTTCCTCTCTCATAGCTATGCCTTCTCTGCATTCTTAAAACCTACACCATCCCCCAAAATTTGAATCAACAAACATTTCCTGAGCTCCTGAGAGGCAAGGTGTGCGAACAAAGCCGCATAAACTCTTGCTCCATTGTTCTTTGTGCATTGCTCTTTTGCATCTCTTTATACTGTAGTGGAGATAATAATAATTTATCATAAAAATAGTTACCATTTATTGGGCACTTTACTGTGCTGGGCATGCTAAATACTTTATGTTTATCTAATTTAATTTTTTCTTCACAACTCAATGAAGGAGACTTACCCCCATTTTACAGAGGAGTAGGTTGACTGGCTATGAGGGACTGGAGCTGACATTCTTACTGTTGGATTTCAAAGATCTGCTCTTATCTACTTTGTTGATCCAGTGGTTGGTATTTGCCTCCACCCCTGCTGATATGTCAGAGAGGATTTGAAACTTTAGTCCCTCCAGAACCTCTTACATATGCTTCTTACATATGATTCTGAATTAGGATGCTAGCAATACATTGAGGACTTTAATGTCATAACACATCTGGGTGGGTTGGGTGGGTCTTAGCCTACTTTCGTTATCTATTGATTGATTTAGCTAATATTTTTTTCTTCACAACTCAATGAAGGAGACTTACCCCCATTTTACAGAAGAGTAGGTTGACTGGCTATGAGGGACTGGAGCTGACATTCTTACTGTTGGACTTCAAAGATCTGCTCTTATCTACTTTGTTGACCCAGTGGTTGGTATTTGCCTCCACCCCTGCTGATATGTCAGAGAGGATTTGAAACTTTAGTCCCTCCAGAACCTCTTACATATGCTTCTTATATATGATTCTGAATTAGGATGCTAGCAATACATTGAGGACTTTAATGTCATAACACGTCTGGGTGGGTTGGGTGGGTCTTAGCCTACTTTCGTTATCTATTGATTGATTTAGCTAATATTAATACTAGTCTTCCTTGAGCCATAGTTTACAAAATAGAGTTTAAAATGTGGACAACATATAAAGATGTTTAGATTTTTAAAATTTTCAGAAGAAAGAGAGGTGTCCTGGTGTAAAAGATGTCATTTATTTTATTTATTTATTTATTTTTTTCCTTTTTGTCTTTTTTTACTGACCGGTAACGGGATTGCAACCCTCGGTGTCACGCCCATACCGGGGACCGGCAACGGGATCGCAACCCTCGGTGTTGCGCCCGCACCACGCTCAGCCAGTGAGCGGGAACCAGTCTCCACATGGGATCCGAACCCTCGGCGGGAGTGCCACCACACTCCCAAGTGGCGCACTCTCCAGTGCACCACTGGGCCGGCCCAAAGATGTCATTTATAAAAGACTGCTTGTGTTCTCTGAGGATCAACTGAGGAAATATATCTTTAGGCTGGCCCCTCTCAGAGAAGAGGCAGGAATAAAAGATCTGCTCTTATCTACTTTGTTGACCCAGTGGTTGGTATTTGCCTCCACCCCTGCTGATATGTCAGAGAGGATTTGAAACTTTAGTCCCTCCAGAACCTCTTACATATGCTTCTTATATATGATTCTGAATTAGGATGCTAGCAATACATTGAGGACTTTAATGTCATAACACGTCTGGGTGGGTTGGGTGGGTCTTAGCCTACTTTCGTTATCTATTGATTGATTTAGCTAATATTAATACTAGTCTTCCTTGAGCCATAGTTTACAAAATAGAGTTTAAAATGTGGACAACATATAAAGATGTTTAGATTTTTAAAATTTTCAGAAGAAAGAGAGGTGTCCTGGTGTAAAAGATGTCATTTATTTTATTTATTTATTTATTTTTTTCCTTTTTGTCTTTTTTTACTGACCGGTAACGGGATTGCAACCCTCGGTGTCACGCCCATACCGGGGACCGGCAACGGGATCGCAACCCTCGGTGTTGCGCCCGCACCACGCTCAGCCAGTGAGCGGGAACCAGTCTCCACATGGGATCCGAACCCTCGGCGGGAGTGCCACCACACTCCCAAGTGGCGCACTCTCCAGTGCACCACTGGGCCGGCCCAAAGATGTCATTTATAAAAGACTGCTTGTGTTCTCTGAGGATCAACTGAGGAAATATATCTTTAGGCTGGCCCCTCTCAGAGAAGAGGCAGGAATGACAAAGACTAGGACATTCTAAACAAGGAAAAACAGTATCGGGAGCTAGGAGTGAAGAGGGACCTTCTAGGTTGAGCAAATAGTATAGCCAGGATCTGGTGATATGAACATGAGCTGCTATCTGGGTGGCTGGAGCAGTATATGTGAGGAAAGAAGTCAGGGGTGAGGCTGGAAAGGCAGAATGGGGCTAGATTGTGGAGGGCTCTGAATTTAGGGTACCCTTTTGATGGTGGAACATATAGTATTAATCCTAGACTTTGACTTCAGGATGGGGGATAGGTTTTATCCAGTATGGGCTAAAGTAAGGGCTTTTGGGGAGCATCCTTCTCTTGCTTGTTTTCCCATAGTCCATGTTGGTATAGCAAAACATAGATTGTCCAGGCTGTTGTGGAGTTCTAAGTAATCTTTATTATAATGCTGTAGTGCTTATCTTTTCATAGCTTTTTTCCATATGAAATTTTATTTTTGATTCTCATAATCAAAATGGATGGAATACTGATCTTGGAATAAGCAGTCACAATTACTTATTGAGTTCTTAATATGTCTAGGCACTTTGCTGATGCTTTATAAACATCACATCAAATCCTCACATCCGTGCAAGGTAGTTGTCATTATTTCTGTTTTGCTGATGAAGAAACCAAGGCTTAGAAAGGTTGAGTAACTTAACCCTCAACTTACAGAGGCCCTCAGGGATGGAGCTGAGTTTAGAAACCAAGCTCTTCTGACTTCCTGTCTTACTGATGGAGAACCTGAGACCACGAGAGGGTACCTTACCCAGGGTCACACTTGCAGTGGTGAGATAATACCTTGTCCAGGTTATTGTGAATCTTTTCTTGACCTGCGAGCACCCTGCTTGCTGGCCACCATATCTTCCTAGCATAACATTTGGTATAACATGAGGGAATGGCCAGCACGCCCCTCTGGAATTTTGCAATATTCATTCTTCTTTATTTGCTCCAAGGATCCATGGTTCTGTCTCCCTCAGTAGTTAGCCCTCATAGCCCCTAGTGTTGGCAGCTTAGTCATTATACCATCTTCTTATATGTACAAGTGGATTCACCCATACTTGCTATGTAAATCTCTAGAAAAAGGCTGCTTATAAAGGGCACTTTGACAAGGCTGTAACTCTAGGCTTATTGGAGATGCTGCTGTAATTAGTTATAGGTTGGCATTAGCTAAATTGAATATAATCCATCATGCTTATTAGATGTGGTGGAGAAGATACGTACCCTGACGGATCAGCAGGAAAGAAACATTAAATATAGATAAGCTGAGTATTTGCCCAGGCAGCTGGGTAGACAGAGCAGGGCAGCATGTTCATAACACAACAGCTTTTCTGTAATGGCACAGAAGAAATAGTAGGGACTAGGGAAGAGGAAGCACTTAGAAGCTTCAAAATTAAATTGGGCTAGTTATAAAGTGCCCCTTATAATAATCAGACAGTAAATCATAAAGAGTGGAAAACAGAATAAGTGACTGATCAGGTAGTTATAAAGATTGTTCAAGTAGGATGGAACTTTCTTCAGGCACAGATATCTGGATACTGGTAGCCCCAGTGGTTTTCACTACATTTGGGAACTTTGACTGTTTTAAATCTCCTTAAGTGCTATGCGTGAGATACTCTACATCATAATTGCTTGGCAACTTTTTGCATTTTCTTCCTCAATATCAAAACCAGCCTTTATTAAGAGACTAATTTTAAAGGGCACTAGGGCATATGAGGTGAATGACTCTTTTGACTCCATATTTTGGAGGATATGCCGGGAGATAGCACTGTTATGTCTGGCTATATAGATATCAGAATCAACTTAATATTTAAGTATATAAATAGATAGACTCTAACACTGGGTTTGCTTATGTATATCACAGCTGAGGAAGAAATCTCAGCTCATGGCTATAACAAGAAAATGCACAGACTGATTTTGATGTCAATTTCTATTCACAAAATTAGTATTTGGCGTCTTTTACCTTTATATTTGCTTCATAAATACATTGGAAATTTGTAAAAACTTTCACCTACAGCACATATTAACATCTATAAGAGTCTTGAGCTTAGGAGGGTGTGGTCCTTGTGTGGGGCAGATGCACTGAAAAAGCAGAGCATGGCCCAGTGCATTTTCTTTTGTCACTGGGGGCCAGCCCATGATCATGGAGGTACTTAAAAAGGATATGAAAATGCTAGTCTCTGGCTCAACTCATACTGCAAATACAACCTAAAATGTATTACAGTAGCTCCATTTTTGTGAAAAAGAAGAAGAAACAGATCCACAGCCTGGCCAAGTGCGCACTGATCAGAGAGGTGCCAAGCTGGAGAGGCCCAAGATCTGCAGAGACTATGTGCCCTGCGGTGCCAGCACATGACCCAGCAGGTAGGCCTCGCTGCTGCCACCCAACCCCATCCCCAGCCTGGCCAAGTGCACACTGACCAGAGAGGCTCCTCCCCGGAGAGTACAAGACCCGAGGCGACCATGCACCCGAGGCACCAGTGGGCAACCAAGCAGACACTGAGGCAGCCATGCCAAATTGGCAGCCCCAGCAGCATCCTAGCCAGACAATAGTGTCAAACCAGTGGACTGTGAAATCCCCTGCCACAATGACTAAACATCAAAGCAAAGATACCAGAAATATGAAAAATCAAGGAAGTACACCATCAAAGGGTAATAACTCTCAAGATCTAGATCCTATAGAACAAGAAGCCCTTGAAATAATGAAAAATCAAGGAAGTACACCATCAAAGGGTAATAACTCTCAAGATCTAGATCCTATAAAACAAGAAGCCCTTGAAATGTCTGACAAGGAATTTCTGACCTTGAAATGAAGGAATTTCAAGTGATACTTCTAAGGAAACTAAATGAGATACAAGAAAACTCAGACAACACAATGAAATGAGGAAAAGTAT
>NW_007730120.1:46016-48183 GCF_000696425.1 Galeopterus variegatus | reverse complement strand
GAGAGGGCCGGCCCGGTGGCGCACTGGATAGTGCGCCGCTTGGGAGCGTGGTGGCGCTCCCGCCGAGGGTTCGGATCCCANGTTAGCAGATGGAAAGAAATCATTAAGATCAGAGCAGAACTTAATGAAATTGAAACCCCCAGAAGGTAAAAAAGATCAATTAATCAAAAAGTTGGTTTTTTTGAAAATATAAATAAAATTCACAAACCATTAGCATGGCTAACTAGATAAAGGAGAGAAATCCAAATAACAAAAATTAGAAATGAAAAAGGTGATGTTACAACTGATACGTCTGAAATAAAAGGAATCATTCGAGACTATTATAAACAACTATATGCCAACAAATTTGAAAATCTAGAGGAAATGGATAAATTTCTGGAGACACACAAACTACCAAAACTGAGCCAAGAAGATGTAGAAAATCTGAACAGACCAATAACAATAAAATTGATTGAAGCTGTTATCAGAAGGCTCCCAACAAAGAAAAGACCAGGACCAGATGGATTCACAGCAGAATTCTACCAAACATTCAAAGAGGAATTGACATCAGTTCTCTACAAACTATTCCAAAAGATTGAAACACAGGCAATTCTCTCAAACTCATTCTATGAAGCAAACATCATCCTGATACCAAAACCAGGTAAAGATACAACTAAAAAAGAAAACTACAGGCCAATATCCTTGATGAATATAGATGCAAAAATCCTCAATAAAGTACTAGCTAACAGAACACAGCAACACATATGCAAAATTATACACCATGATCAAGTGGGATTCATCCCGGGGATGTGAGGTTGGTTTAACATACGCAAATCAATAAATGTGATACACCGTATCAGTGAAATTAAGTACAAGGACCATATGATCATCTCTATAGATGCAAAAAAAGCATTTGATAAAATTCAACACTCATTCATGATAAAGACTCTCTAAAAGTTAGGTATAGATGGAAAGTATCTCAACATAATTAAAGCCATATATGATAAGCCCACTGCAAATATCATCTTGAAAGGGGAAAAGCTGAAAGCTTTTCCTTTAAGAACAGGAACTGAACAAGGATGCCCATTCTCACCACTCCTATTCAACATAGTGTTGGAAGTACTAGCCATAGCAATCAGAGAAGAGAAGTAAATAAAGGGCATCCACATTGGAAAAGATGAAATCAAACTGTCCCTGTTTGCAGATGACATGATCCTATATATCAAACAGCCTACAGCCTCTACAAAAAACCTCTTGGAGTTGATAAATGATTTCAGCAAAGTAGCAGGATACAAAACCAACACACAAAAATCAGTAGCATTTCTATTCTCCAATAGTGAACATGCAGAAAGAGAAATCAAGAAAGCTTGCTCATTTACAATAGGCACCCAAAAAATAAAATACGTAGGAATAGAGTTAACCAAGGATGTGAAAAATCTCTATAATGAGAAGTATAAACCACTGCTGGGAGAAATTAAAGAGGACACTAGAAGATGGAAAGATATCCCATGCTCTTTGATTGGAAGAATCAACATTGTGAACATGTCCATTCTACCCAAAGTGATCTACAAATTCAATGCAATCCCCATCAAAATTCCAATGACATTTTTCTCAGAAATGGAAAAAACTATCCAGACATTTATATGGATTAACAAAAGACCATGCATAGCCAAAGCAATGCTGAGCAAAAAAAATAAAGCTGGAGGCATAACATTACCAGATCTTAAAGTATACTACAAAGCTATAATAACCAAAACAGCATAGTACTGGCATAAAAATAGACACACTGATCAATGGAATGGAATAGAGAATCAAGAAATCAACCTACACACCTACAGCCATCTGATCTTTGAGAAAGGCACCAAGGCTATACACTGGGGAAGGGACTGCCTCTTCAGCAAATGGTGCTGGGATAACTGGGTATCCATATGCGGGAGAATGAAACTAGACCCATACCTCTCACCATATACCAAAATCAACTCAAATTGATTAAAGAATTAAATATACACCGTGAAACAATAAAACTTCTTAAAGAAAACATAGGAGAAACACTTCTGGAAGTAGGACTGAGCACAGACTTCATGAATACGACCCCAAAAGCACGGGCAACCATAGGAAAAACAAACAAATGGGATTATAGCAAAATAAAAAGCTACTTCACAGGAAAATAAACAATTAACAGAGTTAA
>NW_007730120.1:30201-45016 GCF_000696425.1 Galeopterus variegatus | reverse complement strand
AATACAGCAACACATATGCAAAATTATACACCATGATCAAGTGGGATTCATCCCGGGGATGTGAGGTTGGTTTAACATACGCAAATCAATAAATGTGATACACCGTATCAGTGAAATTAAGTACAAGGACCATATGATCATCTCTATAGATGCAAAAAAAGCATTTGATAAAATTCAACACTCATTCATGATAAAGACTCTCTAAAAGTTAGGTATAGATGGAAAGTATCTCAACATAATTAAAGCCATATATGATAAGCCCACTGCAAATATCATCTTGAAAGGGGAAAAGCTGAAAGCTTTTCCTTTAAGAACAGGAACTGAACAAGGATGCCCATTCTCACCACTCCTATTCAACATAGTGTTGGAAGTACTAGCCATAGCAATCAGAGAAGAGAAGGAAATAAAGGGCATCCACATTGGAAAAGATGAAATCAAACTGTCCCTGTTTGCAGATGACATGATCCTATATATCAAACAGCCTACAGCCTCTACAAAAAACCTCTTGGAGTTGATAAATGATTTCAGCAAAGTAGCAGGATACAAAACCAACACACAAAAATCAGTAGCATTTCTATTCTCCAATAGTGAACATGCAGAAAGAGAAATCAAGAAAGCTTGCTCATTTACAATAGGCACCCAAAAAATAAAATACGTAGGAATAGAGTTAACCAAGGATGTGAAAAATCTCTATAATGAGAAGTATAAACCACTGCTGGGAGAAATTAAAGAGGACACTAGAAGATGGAAAGATATCCCATGCTCTTTGATTGGAAGAATCAACATTGTGAACATGTCCATTCTACCCAAAGTGATCTACAAATTCAATGCAATCCCCATCAAAATTCCAATGACATTTTTCTCAGAAATGGAAAAAACTATCCAGACATTTATATGGATTAACAAAAGACCATGCATAGCCAAAGCAATGCTGAGCAAAAAAAATAAAGCTGGAGGCATAACATTACCAGATCTTAAAGTATACTACAAAGCTATAATAACCAAAACAGCATAGTACTGGCATAAAAATAGACACACTGATCAATGGAATGGAATAGAGAATCAAGAAATCAACCTACACACCTACAGCCATCTGATCTTTGAGAAAGGCACCAAGGCTATACACTGGGGAAGGGACTGCCTCTTCAGCAAATGGTGCTGGGATAACTGGGTATCCATATGCGGGAGAATGAAACTAGACCCATACCTCTCACCATATACCAAAATCAACTCAAATTGATTAAAGAATTAAATATACACCGTGAAACAATAAAACTTCTTAAAGAAAACATAGGAGAAACACTTCTGGAAGTAGGACTGAGCACAGACTTCATGAATACGACCCCAAAAGCACGGGCAACCATAGGAAAAACAAACAAATGGGATTATAGCAAAATAAAAAGCTACTTCACAGGAAAATAAACAATTAACAGAGTTAATAGACAACCAACACAGTGGGAGAAAATATTTGCAAAATATACATCTGACAAAGGATTAATATCCAGAATATACAAGGAACTGAAACTACAACAAAAAAACAAGTAACCCAATTAAAAAATGGGTAAAAGAGCTAAATAGGCATTTCTCAAAGGAAGATATACAAATGGCCAACAGACATATGAAAAAATGCTCAACATCACTCAGCATTCAGGAAATGCAAATCAAAACCACACTGAGATACCATTTCACCCCAGTTAGGATCCTAATATCCTAAAGACTGTGAATGATAAAAGCTGGCGAGGTTGCGGAGAAAAAGGAACTCATACATTGTTGGTGGGACTCCAAAATGGTGCAGCCTGTATGGAAAATGGTATGGAGGTTCCTCAAACAATTGCAGATAGATCTACCATATGACCCAGCAATCCCAATGCTGGGAATATACGAGAGGAATGGAAATCATCAAGTCAAAGGTATACGTGTTCTCCAATGTTCATTGCAGCACTTTTTACAATAGCTAAGAGTTGGAACCAGCTTAAATGTCCATCACCAGATAAGTGGATTCGGAAAAAGTAGTATATCTACACAATGGAATACTATTGTGCTATAAAAAAGAATGAAATACTGCCATTTGCAACAACATGGATGGACCTAGAGAGAATTATGTTAAGTGAAACAAGTTAGAGAAAGAGAAAAATCACATGTTCTCACTTATTTGTGGGAGCTAAAAATAAATAAACAAATACACAAATAACCTGCGAGGGAGGGAGGGCAGAAGACATAACAATTACAATTCCTTGAAATTGATACAACAAGTGAACAGAAAGAAGTTTGTTGGGAGGTAGATGGAAGGGAGGTTTTGGTAATGGGCCACAATAATCAACCACATTGTATATTGACAAAATAAAATTAAATAAAAAATAAATAAAAATAGAATAAAAGGGGCCAGCCGGTGGCTCACTCGGGAGAGTGTGGTGCTGATAACACCAAGGTCCCGGGTTCGGATCCCATATAGGGATGGCTGGTTCGCTCACTGGCTGAGCGTGGTGCTGACAGCACCAAGTCAAGGGTTAAGATCCCCTTACCGGTCATCTTTGAAAAAAAAAAATAGAATAAAAGAAAAGAAAAAGAAACAGAGCTACCTAGTTTTCATTTCCTGTTGGACACCTTGTCATATTGACTTTATTTGCATCTCACCTCCCTTATAGCAAAAAGCTCGGGAGATACATTGACCATCTCTTATTTTCATCCTACTATACACATGCCAATTTCCAAGCCACGACAGAGACACACACACAGCTCGTGGACCAGCACTACCATTGCAGTGAGTGAAATTTATTTGCTTTATTGAATGTTGTCAAGTCTAATCTCAACCAGGCAATACGACATAAAGTGTAGCTTTCATTTTGTTCTGTTTGTCTTCTACAGTAAGAATCTGATTTTCATTGTCTTCAGTCATCTAGAGCATGGGTACTGCTTCCCTGCTGGGCTTCACATATTAAACAGAAATATTTGTGTAGAGCACTTATACATCTTCTGTTCCCAAAAAATCCAATTCCGAATTCTGGTCCTTAAAGTTACTTATTATGACCATTTATTTTGTCTTAGGGCAACATTTTCAAATGTGTTACTTCTAAATATTTATCCCATTATCAGGAAATGGATTTCCTAGGTGATGGCTTATTACAATGGACCTGGCTTGTGTTATTGTGGTTAGTTTATTTTAAGTTCATCTGAATTTTTAAACAGTTCTCAGCATATCTTGCAATAATAAAGCTTTTATTACTTTTCACATCCTTTTCCTAGATGTTATTTAATCTTATTCCCAACATCCCTGTGTGGATGTTGAAAATTTTATGAAAAAGGAAGTTAGGGGTCAGGAACCATTGACTACTCGGTTTTAATGCTGGTAGGACTAAAGATCAGATTTCTTGTCCCCTAGATCAATTTTCTAATTCTTGCCTGATTGATTCCTGAGCCTTTTCTTTTGGATGGAGATGAACTTTGTTTTTGGCATCCTTTTTTCAGTCCCCTTCCCTGCCCCCTGCCTAGCCCCCTGCAACCTACACACCAGACTTATACACAGACGTGCCCTCACATACATATGCAGTCCCTGATCCTCCTTTGCCCCTTCCATGAAACCTTGAAAATTTTACATCCTTATTCTGTCTCCAAACAGTCTCTACTTCTAGAACTAAATGGGAAATGAGGGCAGTTGGAGCAAAGGGAACAATTCTGATGAGGAAAAAAAAAATCTTAGGAAGTTTTCCAGGAAGTTTTGCTTGAGTCACCAGAATACTAGCCCCATTTCTGCTTCACTTTGACAGTACCGATGGATTCTAGGCAATTTGAGCATAATTATAGACAAGGAGAATCTGGTTTCATAGTATGTCATTCCTAATTGCGATAGTATTTATAGGTAGCAAACCAAGAGATTTTTATATTGAAGAAGTTTCCCCTATATTAATGTCCTGATTCACTTGGGACAGCCACACAGTCACTCCTACTCAATCATAGGGAAAGCTAAACACTGGCTCTTCTTTTTTTATGCTGGTGATTTTCTTCATACAGCTATGGCATGATAAAGGACAATTCATTTTTTTCTTTTATGACTCATTTATGGACCGAGGAGCCCCCTGGACTAGATGTAGTTTTGGAAGCAATCATATCTTTAAATGCTGAGCTTTCTTTTTGACAGTCGCTTTCCTGGCTCTTCAGTCCGGCATGGTCGATTTGTAGAATAAGACATGGGTTAGACTTTTTGTCTGTTTCCACCTGGCCTAAATATGTAGTATGCATTGCCTACTTAGACCAAGAAAGATCTTAAGTGGCTTTATCTGAGTTACTTTAGCACATGTTAGCCCTATTCATGAAATGGATTTATTTCAGAAAGTTAAAGGATTACTTAGAGAGAGGGATTTAAAAATTCCTATTATGGGATATTCATGAAACCCCAGTTTCAGGACACTAAAGAAGATTTTAAAAGTTGTCATAGTGGAAAATGTGTAGGCTCTGGAGCTAGAGGACTGAAGTAACATTTGTACTAAGCTTCAGAATCTTTAGATATAGAATGTAGGTAGGAATGTCTGCCTTGTCATGTATATACACGTAAGTACAGATATATATAAACACACATTGCCTAACATGTCGTGATGACCCTTCTCATAGCTCCATATTTTGTTGCTTTGCAATATATATTGGGTGCCTCCCCTGTAGGAAGCCTAGGATTAGAATAGAGAACTGGATGGATTCTCTCTCCTCATTACTGCTCCTACAATTCTCATGATAATTCAGGTGCAATAAACAAATCTCTTCCAGCCATGGATTGTATCATAAAGCAGTGTAAATTATTCTTTCCTCTGGGCTTCCTCCTGACCCAGTGATTCATTTGCACATGCCATTTCTATATCATCTTTATTGATATGCTTTTGTTAATGTTACAGTTGCTTAGTTTACAAGACTTTTACCCCATGATGGAATTTGGATGTGTTGTCCCCTCCAAAACTCATGTGGAAATTTGATCTCCAATGTGACAGTTTTGGAAACTGATTGAGTCATGGGGGTGGATCCCTCATGAATGGATTAATGCTCTTCCCTGGGGGAGGGGGGATTAATGAGTGAGTTCTCACTCTATTCGTTCCCGTGAGAGCTCATTGCTTAAAAGGACCCTGGCATCTTCTTTCTCTCTCTTTCTTCCTCTCTCTTGCTTCCTCTTGCCATGTGATCTGCTTGTACCCACCGGCTGCCTGCCACTTTCCACCATGAGTAGAAGCAGCCTGAGGCCCGTGCCAGATGCAGCTGTCCCAGAATCATAAGCCAAATAAACCTCTTTTTTTTTTTTTTTCCTTTTTTTTGTCTTTTTTCGTGTCCGGCAACGGATCGCAACCCTCAGTGTCGCGCCTGTACCGGACCGGGACCGGCAACGGGATCGCAACCCTCGGTGTTGCTCCCACACCTCGCTCAGCCAGTGAGCGGGAACCGTAAACCTCTCTTTTTTATAAATTACTCAGTCTCAGGTATTTCTGTTATAGCAACACAAAATGGACTAAAACACCCCAATAACCTCTTAGGTTAATTGCTTCTTTGTAGTGCATTGGTGGATAGGGACATCAGGTTCTCAACAACATGCTGTCTGTAAATCTCATGTTAGGGTGAGTTATTTCTGGGAAGATTACTTGAGGCAGCAAGTCCTTTTATCAGTGTGTGGATTCTTGTAAGTGCCCACTACAGAACATGATCTTTTCTGACTATGAGCCTCTCTTATGGCTGCCTCTATATGTCTTGACTTGCATCTGGGATCAGGTTTACGTTTGAGCTCATATACCTTGTCCAGCTTCCAATTTCATGTTGTACTCATTTAGCAATTATTTCAGACAAAGACTGGACATGGCTTGCCAACCATGAAGGAAGCCATTTCAAGGGTAAATGGACAGAGGAGGACAGAGCATATGGCTAATCTAAATTCCTGAAATAATTTAGCATTTTGTGATATATTAATTACGTTGCCAAATCACAAATGTCTTCATTTATTAATAAACATTCTGCCAGAACCTCATGTTACCTTGCCAGAAGCTAAAGATATTACAATGAATATAATAAAACTGCATTATATTTTAAAGCTTGGATTTCACTATTTAATATTGCCCCCATTATTATTGATTTACTGTTAGAAATAATTTTATTAATTAAACACTTAATAAATGTCTTGTCTGTATAAGAAAAGCACTGTATATAGGGTGGGCTGGAGATGGAAGACTAGGGAATTAGTCGAGAAGCCATTGTAACTGGTATTAGTAGAGAGTAACTAGGGAAATTTCTCAAGCTTCAAGCACTAGAAGACACTTTAATGCTTGAAATAAAAAGCTCTTGAGGAAATACTATAAAAATAACATAAGAGGGGTCTTCTAAAAGTTCATGGAAAGATTCGTATTACCTTTTAATTGTATTTTTCCATGAACTTTTTGAAGTCCGCTTCTATGAGAAAAATAATTGAGTTCAATACATCAAATATATAGACAAAGATTTAATATTTATACTGTATTCACAGAGAAGGGAAAAATATCAAGACGAGTAGAAATAAAACAAGAGAATGGAAAATCCACTGAAGGTGAAATATAAGTAAACTAGAAAATGTTCAACCTTACTAATAATTAAAAATGCTAAATGAAACAATAATGAGAAATTTGAAATATGGATTAACCATGGCTCGGTGAGGAGGTTGGCAAATCCTCTCCCTAAAAAGCAGCTCTAGGGCCGGCCCGGTGGCGCACTGCTACAGTGCGCCGCTTAGGAGCGTGGCGGCGCTCCCGCTGAGGGTTCGGATCCCACATACAGACCGGTTCCCGCTCACTGGCTGAGCGAGGTGTGGGAGCAACACCAAGGGTTGCGATCCCGTTGCCGGTCCCGGTCCGGTACGGGCGCGACACTGAGGGTTGCGATCCGTTGCCGGACACGAAAAAAGACAAAAAAAAAAAAAAAAGCAGCTCTAAAGCTGGGCACGATTGACAAAAATAACTATTTTAGTGCTATGGAAATTGTCCAATGTTATACAACCATCTGAGAAGCATTTCTCTTTAAAGACTGCAGAACTTCCAGTAAGAATAGAGGGAATGTGTGTTGTTCTTCCTTGGGGCTTCTCTTGTATTACCTCCTTCCCCTGCAGTTTTGTTGGCATGGAGGTTCTGCTAGGGCAAGGCAGGCTGTGAGGACCAGCAGCTGTGCTGCTGATTTGGTTTGATTTGAAGTGGCCAGTGATGCCCACACACACTGGCATTGTCAGTGGAAGGGACAATCTAGATGCTAGGGTAAATGGAGAAGGCCAACATCTCCAGCAGCCTGAGGTTGTAGTAATGATTAAGGCAAGCATATTCCTGACTGAGGTGCAGCAAAGACTGGAGAAGGGCTCACTCTGTCCATATACTCCTGGCCGACCTTGAGGCTGTTTCATGTGCGAAGGAGACACTAAATGGCCCAACAGCAGTAAAAAGTGTAGGCAAACTTAACACAGTTTGAACTTTGAATGAACTTCCTGACCCACACACAGGTATGTTGGCAGAGGATGAAAGTCTTATGGACTTGGGGTTTTTGATCACATCCTGTGTCTAATCGTTAACTGACTGCTAATCTATGAATACACAGGGGTGACCCTTAAGAGTCTAGGCTTAAAAAAAAAAGTTAAATTAAAAAGAACTCAGCAGAAATTTAGTCATACACAGTGAGGGAGACAGATTTAACTAAGCTATTAAACCAAAAACAAGTGTCAATTACCTTCAAGGGAGAAAATTAGTATGCAGAGTTACTACAATATGTTGTCCACAATGTCCAGGTTTCAACAAAACATAATGAGGCATACAGAGAAACAGTAAATTGTGACCCATACTCAGGAAAAATAGCTATCAGTAGTAACTGTCTCTCAGTGTCCTCAGATACTGGGTTTAGCAGAACAAGACTTTGAAGAAGTTATTATAAACATGTTTAAGGAACTAAATATTTTAACTGAAGAATTAGAGGAACTAAAGAATTAAAGGAGTATATGACAACATGATTCAATAAAGAAGCTAGAAATTATAGAACAGAATTAAGTCAAAATCCTGGAATTGAAACTACAGGGGCTAAACAGAAGATTTAAGATGACAGAAGAAAGAGTAAATGAATTTGAAGATAGATTAATAGAAATTATTTAGTCTGAAGAACAGAGAAAAAAAATATTGAAGAAAGGTGAACAGAGCAAAAGACAAAGTGAAAATCGAAAAAGCTGCAAGAGAAAATGACCAGCGGTCTTATTGACTTGATTAAAGGCTGACCTTTCATCTGGAAACAATGAAATGAATTGTTCAAAGCTCAAATTCAAAACAAAAACCATATTCTATTCAACCAAGAATTCTATATCTATCAAAACTATCCTTCATGAATGAAAGTAAAATAAAAACATCCCTAATAAACAAAGACTAGGAGAACTGGTTGCTACCAGACATGCCTTACAAGACATACTAAAGAAGTCCTTCAGAATGAAAGGAAATGACATTAGATTTAACTCAAATCCCCAGGAAGAAATGAAGGTCATTGGAAATGGTAAATATGTGGATTAATAAAAAAAGACTTTAAATGTTTGTTTTTATCATTTCTTCTTCTAACTTCTTTAAAATACATAAGTTTGTACAAAGCAATAATTATAATAATAGTGCATTGTTGGGTGTATAACATATATAGATGTGATATGTATGATAACTGCACAAACTCTTTTAAAAATAGAGGGGGAAGGAACGCACTGAAACTCTATGTACAAGACTAGTAGTACTCTGATAATAAAGCTGGACAAAGATGTCATAACAGAAGAAAACAACAAACCAGTATCCCTTGTGAACAAAGACACAAAACTCCTTAACAAAACGTTAGCAAACCAAATCTGGCAACTTATAAAAGGAATTATTCACCATAACAAAAGAGATTTATCCCAGGTAGTGTATAGCTGGTTTAATATCCAAAAGTTAATTAATGCAGTATACTGTATTAATAGAATAAAGAACAAAGTCCACATGATCATCTTAATAGGTGCAGAAGGAAAAAATCCAACAATCATTCTTGATAAAAACTCTCTCAGCTTACTGAGAATAGATAAGAACTTCCTCAACCTGATAAGGAGAATCTGTGAAATTCTTACAACTAAAATCATGATGATGAAAGACTCAATTCTTTATTTCCAAGATCAGGAAAGAGAGGGAGAGAGAGCACATGCGAGAGAGAAAGTAATAATTGAACTGCACACATTGCTGGGGAGGTTGTAGTGAAACTGACAAACTTACAATTTGAAGACTGTTACAAACCTTTGGGAAAATAATGCAGTGATAGATGGCAAGAAAAATATAGAAATGTATTAATGTAAACTTTGGACCTAATCCACTCTTAAAAGTATTCATTTGGAAATAATGGGAAGGAAGAAAAAACTTCATGTGCGTGGAATATTCCTTGTAGCATTATCTTTAAACGTGACATTGTAAACAACCAAATAGTCTCATAATAGTGAGGTGGTTAATACATCATTCGATGAAATATGTTTTCCATTTAGAAATAGCTACAAAGACCAATGACATGGATAAATATGTATAGTATTATCATGATAAAAAAGGCTTTAAAATCATATGTTTGCTATAATTAAGCTGTGTAAAATTACATACACTGGGCCTACACTTGAAAGGAATATTACCTATAGGGTTGATGAAATTACAGTTGGCTTTCTTTTCCTTTTAAAAAATTTCATTATTGTTGCTATAAANTGGACCTAATCCACTCTTAAAAGTATTCATTTGGAAATAATGGGAAGGAAGAAAAAACTCCATGTGCGTGGAATATTCCTTGTAGCATTATCTTTAAACGTGACATTGTAAACAACCAAATAGTCTCATAATAGTGAGGTGGTTAATACATCATTCGATGAAATATGTTTTCCATTTAGAAATAGCTACAAAGACCAATGACATGGATAAATATGTATAGTATTATCATGATAAAAAAGGCTTTAAAATCATATGTTTGCTATAATTAAGCTGTGTAAAATTACATACACTGGGCCTACACTTGAAAGGAATATTACCTATAGGGTTGATGAAATTACAGTTGGCTTTCTTTTCCTTTTAAAAAATTTCATTATTGTTGCTATAAAATTGTCAAAGTAAATATGACCCTGTGAAGGAACAAAATAATGACAAAGAGAATTGGGGTCATTTAAGTTTGAATAGAAAAGAAGGGATAGATGGATGGATAGATGGATGGGAGTTGTGTTTTATAGGTTCTGTTGACATGATTTGGTGGTTGGTTAGATATAGAGTTGAAAGATCCTCTGTTGACCATGAATTTCCATCTGTCTTAGAAGATGTTGACTCCGTTAACAGAAAGAGAGCATAGACAGGAAGAGACTAGGTCTAGGGGCCACAGGCTTAGAAGGTGATCTCATATTTTGTTACGTCATTGAGCATTAAAAATAAGTATTCAAGTAATGTTATTTCACTTCTGGATATGTTGAGCTTGAAGAGCCAGTGTGACTTCCTTGTGAAAATGTCCAAAGGTCAGAGTGAAATTAATATATAGAAGTTTGGAGAGAAGGGCTAAAAGAATAGACACAGGAATCATATGCATGTGGGTGCTAGAGAATGAGGAAGTTATTGAAGTTGATGATTAGGAATCATGAATTTTGAAAGAGCAGATGAAATAGAATGATGGATGCCTGATGTCAGAGTATAGGGGAATAAGAGGACAGGAGGAAGACAGCTAGTTTTACCATTCTTTTGAAATATTTGGCAGTGAATGGAAAGAGGGAGATGAGGCAGTACTCAAATTAGTATCTGCTCAAGCAAGACTGTAGAAATTATTTATTTTAGAGGCTTTTCTAAAGATTTTAGGCTAAAATTTTCCTGTTGCTTGAAGAACCACTTAGACTCATTACTGCTGTGAATGTACTCCAGCCTTCCTCTGACTTGAATGCACACTTGCCCAGCCAATATAGACCTTTCCTAATGAAGCAAACATCATTTCATTGTGTTCTGTAACTGAAGTGATGTTGCCCTAATGATAATTTTCTACTGCAGTGAGAAATGGATTGAAAAAATCAATCTCTTCTTTTACTGCCTCTTACAATGGTTGTCTTTATCAGAAAACAAACTGGCTTGCCAATTTTGATAGCTTCTTTGTTAAAAGCAGGGTTTATCTTTTCGTTTCTCTCAGTGTATATATAAGCCTTTAAAAAGTAACTATAGGGCAACTGAAAGCATTAAAAAGGGGTAGAGGTTTCCAGATGAGGACTGACAAAAACATTAAAACTCCTTAGTCTGAAATTACAAAGGTGGAGTGGACAGAATTGAAGTCTAAATTGACAAAAGCACTGAGGAAACACAACCCGGTCTGCATGTCTTAGACCAGAATGGGAGGCTGCCATTTACTTGATAATACCTACCTCATGGAGTCTTTGTAAAGATTAAGAGATACTGTAGATAAAAGCATTTTGTAATCCATAAAGCACCATTCAAACATATGATGTTATTATTAGGACTTGGTGGGTGGTGATCTGAGGAAAATAATAGGAAAAGCTTTAAAGTTGGGTAGGAAGCATGAGCCAATATAGCATGAGTAGAACTGAGAATACTTGTATGAGGTCATAGGCATTTGCACCTGAGTGAATTTTTAAGGACCACTGGGTCTTTTCTGTACCTTCCCTTGACCCCTAAGTTGAACTACCCCATGCTCCTCATCACATCTATCTGCTAAAGGCACAATAATGGATTACATGAACACTAAATTCACTATTTCTTCCAGTAAATAGCATTTTCAAAGCTCCTTTAACTTGTAAAATAATATATATTGGGAAAAGATGTAGAAAGCATATTCAAGGACATAATGGCTGAAAATTTCCCAAGTGTAGAGAAAGATGACAGCATCCAGGTATAGGAAGCTCAAAGGTCACCAAATGCAATCCAAGGAGGAATACCCCAAGGCACATCATAATCAAATTATCAAAAAACAAAGACAAAGAAAGAATATTGAAAACAAGAGAAAAGAACCGCATAACATTTAATGAGACCCCAATACATCTCTCAGCAGTTTTCTCAGTAGAAACCCTACAGGCCAGAAGAAAATGGGATGATATATTCAGAGTGCTGAAGGAAAAAGACTGTCAGCCAAGAATTCTGTATCTGGCAAAACTAATCTTCAAATGTGAAGGAGAAATAAAGTCTTTCCCAGACAAACAAAAGCTAAGGGAGTTCATCATCACTAGACCTGCCTTACCAGAAATGCTAAAGAGAGTTCTTCAATCTGAAAGAAGTCAACACCATAGAGTAACAAGAAGACATTTGAAGGCACATAACTCATTAGTAAAGTAAGTTCACAAAAACCTCAGAATACTCCAACATTGCAAAGGTGGTGAATCCTTAGATCCTTAGTATGAAGACTAAAGGACAAACCTAAAGAGACACTAATATATGTAACAACCATAAAAGAGATAGGCAATATTAAAAGATATTAACTTGAAACAACAAACTGTCAGAAAGTGGGGGGGGGGAATGACACCAACAGAAATGCTAAAGAGAGTTCTTCAATCTGAAAGAAGTCAACACCATAGAGTAACAAGAAGACATTTGAAGGCACATAACTCATTAGTAAAGTAAGTTCACAAAAACCTCAGAATACTCCAACATTGCAAAGGTGGTGAATCCTTAGATCCTTAGTATGAAGACTAAAGGACAAACCTAAAGAGACACTAATATATGTAACAACCATAAAAGAGATAGGCAATATTAAAAGATATTAACTTGAAACAACAAACTGTCAGAAAGTGGGGGGGGGGGAATGACACCAAAGTATAAAATTGCCTTTGTTTTGTTTTTTTTTTAGACATCAAAGTTAAACTTTTATTAGTCTAAAATAATTTGTTATAATGATAACATGTTTTTTTTGTAAGCCTCATGGTACTGATAACAGAAAAACTTAGAGGAAATGTATAAAAATAAATAGAAATCAAAATATAAAACTAGAGAAAGCCATTCAACCACAGAGGAAGATGGTAAGACTGGAAGAAAGGAAAATGGTACCTACAAAGGAACCAGAAAAAAAAAAATAGGAAAATGGCAGTAACGAGTCCCTATATATCAATAATAACCATAAATGTAAATGGATTAAATGCCACAATAAAAGGATGCTGAGTGGCTGAATGGATTGTAAAATGAGAACCAACAATATGCTGCCTATAAGAAACTCACTTTATCAATAAAGACCCACACCAGCTGAAAGTGAAGAAGATATTTCATGAAATGTAAACCAAAAAGAGCAGGAGTAGATATACTTATGTAAGACAAAATAGACTTCAAGCCAAAGAAAGTTAAAAAAAAGATAAGGCAGGTCATTATATAATGATACAGATGATCAATTCAACAAGAGTATGTAATAATTCTAAATATGTACGCACTCAGTTCTGGAACACCCAGTTATATAAAGCAATTACTTTTGGACCTAAAGAGAGAGAGAGACTCCAACGTAATAATAGTTGGGGACTTTAATATGCCACTTTCAGCAAAGGACAGATCATCCAAACAGAAAGTTAACCAGGAAACATCAGAATTAATCTCTACTACAGGTTGAATATTTCATCCAACAGCTGCAGAATACACATTCTTCTTGGCAGCACATGGAACATTCTCTAGAATAGACCATATGTCAGGACACAAAGTAAGTCTAAACAAATTAATCAAAAACTTGAAATCATATCAACTACCTTGTCTGATCATAATGGAATAAAACTAGGAATCAACAACAAAAGGGATACTAGAAATTGTATGCATATATGGAAATTAAACAATATACTCCTAAACAAATGGATCAAAGAAGAAATCAAGAAGGGAAGTAAAAAATTCCTGGAGACAAATGAAAATGTAAACACAACATACCAGAACATGGGATGTATGGGATACACTGAAAGCAGTTCTAAGAGGGAAGTTTATAGCAATAAATGCCTACATCAAAAAAGTAGAAAGACTTTGAATAAACAACCTAACATTACACCTCAAGGAGCTAGAAAAACAACAACAAACCAAACTCAAAAATCAATGGGAGGAGATAAATTACAGATATCAGAGCAGAAATAAATGAATTAAAGATTTTAAAAAAATGCTAAAGATCAATGGAACAAAGAGTTGGTTTTTCAAAAAAAAAAAGCAAAATCGATAAACCTTCAGCTAGACTAATGAAGAAAAAAAGAGAAAAGACTCAAATAAATAAAATCAGAAATGAAAAAGGAGACATTACAACTGATACCACAGAAATACAAAGGATCATAAGAGGCTACTGCAAACAACTATATGCAAACAAACTGGAAAACCTAGAATAAATGGATGAATTTCTGAACACATACAACTTACCAAAGTTGGATCATGAAGAACTGGAAAACCTAAATAGACCAATAATAAGTAATGAGAATGAAGTAGTAATAAAAAGTCTTCCAACAAAGAAAACAGTACCAGATGGCTTCACTGCCAAATTCCACCAAACATTTAGAGAACTAATACCAGTTCTTCTCAAATGCTTCCAAAAAATTGAAGAGGAGGGAATACTTCCAAACTCATTCTATGAGGCCATCATTACCCTCATACCAAAACCAGAAAAAGACACACCAAAAACCTACAGACCACTATCCCTAATGAACACAGATGCAAAAATCCTCAACAAAATACTAACAAAGAGAATCCAGCAGCACATTAAAAAGATCATGTACTGGGCCGAGCCAGTGGTGCACTCGGGAGAGTGCGGCGCTGGGAGCACAGAAGCGCTCCCGCTGAGGGTTCGGATCCTATATAGGGATGACCGGTGCGCTCACAGCACTCACTGGCTGAGCGTG
>NW_007730120.1:28137-29766 GCF_000696425.1 Galeopterus variegatus | reverse complement strand
CTCACAGCACTCACTGGCTGAGCGTGGTGTGGCCGGTCTCAAAAAGGACAAAAAAAAAGATCATGTACCATGACCAAGTGGGATTCATTCTAGGGATGCAAGGATGGTTCAACATATGCAAATCAATAAATGTGATACACCACATCAGCAAAATGAAGTAAAGAAATAATATCACTTTAATAGATGTGAAAAAAGCATTTGATAAAATCCAACACCATTTCTATATCAAATTAGGTATAGAAGGAATGCACTCAACACAGTAAACTCGCAGCTAATATCAGACTGAATAGAAAGAAACTGGAGACTTTTCCACTAGGATCTGGAACAAAACCAGTATGCCCACCTTCCCCACTCTTATTCAACATAGCTCTAGAAGTTCTAGTCAGTGCAATAAGGCAAGAGAAAGCAATAAAGGGTATCCAAATTGGAAAGGAGGAAATCAAACTATTTCTATTTGCAGATGACATGATCCTATACATAGAAAACCCTAACCATCACTAATCATCAGGGAAATGCAAATTAAAACCACAGTAAGATATCATCTCACTCCAGTTAGAATGACTATTATCAACAAGACAAAAACTAACAACTGCTAGTGAGGATGTGGAGAAAAAGCAACTCTCCGACATTGTTGGTGATTCCCACTGTGGAAAACAGTGTGGAGAACTCAGAGAACTAAAAATAGATCTGCCCTATGACCCACCTATTCTACTACTAGGCATATACCTAAAGGAAATGAAAATAATATATCAAAAAGACACCTGCACTCCCATGTTCATCACAGCACTGTTCGTTATAGCTAAGACAGGAATCAACCTAAATATCCATCAAAGAATGAATGGATAAAAAAAAACTGGTATATATACACAATGGACTACTACTCAGCTGTATAAAAAAAAATGATATCCTATCATTTGCAGCAGCATGATGGAACTGGAAACCATCATTTTAATTTAAGTAAGTCAGGCACAAAAAGACACTGCATATCACTTATTTGGAATTTTTTTAAAAAAATTTGTTCTCTTAGAAATTCCAAGTAGGATAATGGTTACCAGAGGGTGGGGGTGGGATGGGGGAGAAGGCAAAGTGGTGGACTGATGGGTACAAAAACATGCTATCTACCCTAAGTGAATCATATTGTAGTATATGCATGTATTGAACCAGCATACTGTATTCCATAAATATATACAATAAATGTTAAAATAGTTTGGGAAAAAAACAGGAAAAAAGATTTTAAAGATAGTAAAATTAAAGACTTATAGCAAAATGTTTGAAAGCATAAAAGAAATAATAAAATCCCTAAGGGGAAAAACTTAAATTGACTTAATTAAAAAAAATAGAAAACCTGAGTTTTTCTATATCTACTAATAATTGATGTGGTATTTGACAAACTTCTAAAAAAGAAAACACAAGCACCAGGTGATTTTATAGATGAATGTTACCAAAATTTCAAGACACATATCACTGTAGTCTATATAAAGATTTTCAGAGAATATAAAAAAGAAGAAATATTCCCAATTTATTCTTTAAGACCAGTAAAATTACAATACCAAAACACACAAGAATGGTATAGAAAAGTAAAATTATAGGCCAAATTCATTATGAATATGAACACAAATTTTATAACCA
>NW_007730120.1:25992-27096 GCF_000696425.1 Galeopterus variegatus | reverse complement strand
GGTAAGAAATATCTACTAAAAACCTCTGCAATATCATTGTAATGGGACACATTTTAGAAACGTTTTCTTTAAAATCAGGGACAAGACAAAGATTTTCACTATGAAAGCTTCAAATCAACATTTTTTTTCTTTTTTTCTTAGCCTATTCATTATTACAAATCATAATTTTTCTTTATGCCCTGTACCTGGAAAAATACCTATCTGTACCTGACCTATCACTCCCCAACTTCCCTCCCTCTCTCCCCCTATTTCTGGTATCCTTAGATTTGTTCTCTCCTTCTGGAAGTTCATTGTATTATTGTGGTCTTTTTTTCTTTTCTTCCTTCCTTCTTTCCTTCATTCCACCCTTCCCCCCTTCCTCCCTCCCATCCACCCACCAGTTATGAGAGAGAACACGTGGTATTTCTCTTTCTGTGTCTGTCTTATTTCAGTTAACATAATTTTCTCCAGGCTCATCCATGTTGCTGCAAATGGCAAAATTTCATTCTTTTTTATGACTGAGTAGTATTCCATTGTTTATATATACCACATTTTTCTTATGCAGTCATCCGTTAATGGACCCTTAGGTTTGTTCTATATCTTGGCTATTGTAAATAGAGCTGCAATGAACACAGGAGTGCAGGTATCCCTTCAACATGATGATTTCCATTCCTTTGGATATATACCCAGTAGTGGGATTGCTGGATCATATGGTAGTTCTATCTGTAGTTGTTTGAGAAACCTCCATACTGTTTACCATAATGGCTGAGCTAATTTGCAGTCCCACCAACAGTGTAGGAGTTCTTCTTTTCCGTCATCCTCATTAGCATTTGTTATTCTTGGTCTTTTTAATACTGGCCAGTCTAACTAGGGTAGATGATAACTCGATGTGGTTTTGATTTGCATTTACCTGATGATTAGTTATGCTGAGCATTTTTTCATGTACCTGTTGGCCATTTGTATGTCTTCCTTTGAAAAATGTCTATTCATCTCCTTTGCCCATTTTTAAATTGGATTATTTGGTTTTTTTGCTGTACATTTGTTTGAGTTCCTTGTATATTCTTTTTTTTTTCGTCTTTTGTCTTTTTTCCGTGTCCGGCAACGGATCGCAACCCTCAGTGTTGC
>NW_007730120.1:19468-24123 GCF_000696425.1 Galeopterus variegatus | reverse complement strand
TATCCACTCATCCGATGATGGACATTTGGGCTGATTCCAGCTCTTGGCTATTGTGAAGAGCCAAGCACCATTTATTGAAGAGGCAGTTTTTACCCAATGTAAGTTCTTTGTTGCTTTTGTCAAAGATCAGTTGGCTGTAAGTATGTGGGTTGACTCCTGGGTTTCCTAATCTGTTCCATTGATCTGAGTGTCTGTTTTTATGCCAGTACCATGCTGTTTTGATTACAATAGCTTTGTAATATAATTTGAAGTCAGGTTGTGTTATGCCTGCAGCTTTATTTATTTTGCTCAGGATTGCTTTAGCTATTCAGGGTCTTTCATTGTTCCATATGAATGTTAGGATTGCTTTTCCCATGGGATTGCATTGAATCTATAGATTGCTTTGGGTAGAATGGACATTTTCACAATGTTAATTCTTCCAGTCCAAGAGCATGGTATGTCTTTCCACCTTTTTGTGTCCTCTTTAATTTCTTTCAATAGTGTTTTGTAGTTCTCATTGTAGGGATCTTTCACTTCTTTGGTTAAATTTATTCCTAGGTAACTTATTTTTTTTGTTGACTGTTGTAAAGGGGCTTACATTCTTGATTTCTTTTTCTGCTAGTTTGTTATTGAAGTATAAAAACACTACTGATTTGGGGGTGTTGATTTTGTGTCCAGCAACATTACTGAAATTGTTAATCAGCTATGAGAGTTTTTTGGTAGAGTCTTTAGGCTTTTCTATATATAAGATCATGTCATCTGCAAACAGGTATAGTTTGACTTCTTCCTTTCCAGTCTGAATACCCTTTATTATTTTCTCTTGCCTGATTGATCTGGCTAATACTTCCAATAAATACTATGTTAAATAGGAGTGGTGAGAGTGGGCATCTTTGTCTTCCTCCTGTTCTTAAGGGAAAAGCTTTTAGATTTTCCCCATTCAGGATGATATTGGTGATTAGTTTGTTGTATACGGCTTTTACTGTATTGAGACAATATCCTTCTACACCTAATTTGTTGAGAGACTATCATGAAGGGATGTTGAATTTTGTCAAACGCTTTTTCTGCATTTATTGAGATAATCATATGGTTTTTGTACTTGATTTTGTTGATGTGATGTATCACATTTATTGACTTGTGTATGTCGAACCATCTTTGCATCTCTGGAATGAATCCCACTTGATCATGGTGTACAATTTTTTTGATGTGTTGCTGTATTCTGATTGCTAATATTTTGTTGTGGATTTTTTCATCTATATTCATCAAGGATATTGGCCTGTAGTTTTCTTTTTTTGTTGTATCTTTGGGTTTGGTATCAGGGTAATGTTTGCCTCATAGAAAGAGTTTGGGAGAATGACTTGTTTCAATTTTTTGGAACAGTTTGATTAAAATTGGCATTAATTCCTCTTTAAAGGTTTGTGGAATTCAGCAGTAAAACCATCCAGTCATGGGCTTTTCTTTGTTGGAAGATTGCTGATTACTACTTCAACCTTGCTGCTTGTTATTGGTCTGTTCAGATTTTCTATGTCTTCTTGGTTCAGTCTTGGTAGTTTGTATGTGTCCAGAAATTTATCTGTTTCCTCCAGGTTTTCATATTTGTTGGCATACAGTTGTTTACAATAATCTCTAATGATTCTTTGTATTTCCATGGTATCAGCTGTAATGTCTCCCTTTTCATTTCTGATTTTTGTTATTTGCGTCTTTTTTTTTGTTAACCTCGCTAATGGTTTGTCTATTATATTTATCTTCTAAAAAAACCAATTTTTTGTTTCATTGATCTTTTGTATCATTTTTGGGGTCTCTATTTCATTTAATTCTGCCCTGATCTTAATTATTTCTTTCCATCTACTACTTTTAGGATTGGACTGTTGTTGTTTTTCTAGTTTTTGAGGTATAGCATTAGGTCATTTACTTGAAGTTTTTCTCTTCTTTTGATGTAAGTATATATTGCAATATACTTCCCTCTTAGTACTGCTTTTGCAGTATTCCACATGTTTTGGTATGATGTATCTTTGTTTTTGTTAGTTTCAAGAAATTTTTTGATTTTCGGTTGGATTTCTTCTTGGACCCATAGGTCATTCAGGAGCTTGTTGTTTAGTTTCCATGCATTTGTATAGTTTCTAGAGTTTCAGTTGTTATTGATTTCCAGTTTTAATCCATTGTGGTCTGAAAGATACTTGGAATGATTTTGTTTTTTTAAAATTTGTTAAGACTTGATTTGTGACCTAACATGTGGTCTCTCCTAGAGAATGTTCTATTTACTGATGAGAAGAATATGTATTGTGTAGTTGCTAAATGAAATGTTCTGTAGATATCTGCCAGGTCCAATTGGTCTAAGGTGTCATTTAAATCCTATATTTCTTTGTTGATTTATTGTCTTGAAGATCTATCCAATGCTGAGAGAGGGGTGTTCAGGTGGCCCACTATTATTGTATTAGGGTCTATCTTTTTATTGTTGTTTGTTTTTTTGTTTTTTTTAGGTCTAGGAGTGTTTGCTTTACATATATTGGTGCTCCAGTGTTGGGTGCATACAACCCACTATTATTGTATTAGGGTCTATCTTTTTATTGTTGTTTGTTTTTTTGTTTTTTTAGGTCTAGGAGTGTTTGCTTTACATATATTGGTGCTCCAGTGTTGGGTGCATACATATTTATGATTGCTATGTCTTCTAACTGGATAGATCCCTTTATCATTATATAGTGGCTTTCTTTATCCTTCTTATGGTTTATAGTTTAAAGTCTGTTTTATCCAGTGTAAGAATAGCTACTCCTGCTGGTTTTTGGTTTCCATTTTCATGGTATATCTTTTTCCATCCCTTCTCTTTTAGTCTGTGTGTTTCTTTACAGGTAATGTGAGTGTCCTGAAGACAGCATATAGTTCAGTCAAGCTTTTTAATCCAATCAGTCAGTCTGTGTCTCTTGAATGGGGAGTTCAATCCATTTACATTTAGGGTTGTTATCGATGGGCATTGCATTACTTCTGTCATTTTATTGCTTGTTGTTTAGATGTTTTAAATATCTTTTGTTACTTTCTTCCCCTTTCATTTTCATCTTCAGTGTTAGTTGGTTTTTTGAGGTGGCATGATTTAGCTTTTATCTTTCTCATTTGCATTTTTGTTTTAAGGGTGGGTTTTGCTTTTTCTTGTGTGTTTGTGATAGTGATTATCATTTTTCAGATTCCAAATACAGGACTCCTTTGGGAATTTCTTTTAGGGCTGGTTGTGTGGTGGTAAACTCCCACAATTTTTGTTTGTCTGGGAAGTACACTATTTCTCCCTCATTTTTTAAGGATGACTCTGCTGGGTATAGAATTCCTGGCTAGCAATTTTTTTCTTTTAGTATTTTGAATATATCATCCCATTTTCTTCTGGCCTATTAGGTTTCAGTAAAGAAGTCTGCTGTTAGTCTGATGGGTGTTCCCTTATAGGTGACTTGATGCTTTTCTCTTGTTGCTTTTAGAATTGTCTCTTTGTCTTTGAGGTTTGCCAGTCTGGCTATATTTGTCTTAGAGAGGATTTTTTTTGTATCAAATCTGTTTGGTGATCTTTGGTCTTCCTGAATGTAATGGTCTGCGTCTCTCCCTATACCAGGGTAGTTTTCTGTTACTATTTCCTTGAAGAGATTTTCATTGCTTTTTCCTTTCTTTCCCCTTGTGGAATACCCATCATTCAGATGTTTGTGTGTTTGAGGTTGTCTGCTAGCTCTCTTAGATTTTCCTCATTTTTTAGAATTCTTTTTTTCTTTTTTCTCCTTCTTTTTGTTTGCCTGGGTTATTTTAAAAAGACTGTCTTTGAGATCTGAAATTATTTCTTCTGCTTGCTGCTCAAGCTCTTTGTGGTGATTTTTATTTTTTTGGGTGAATCCTTCAGTTCTAGGAGTTCTGCTACATAAGGTATTAATCTCTTTGTAAATTTCCTCCTTCATATCCTGGATATTTTTTCTTGTTTCATTATATTCTCTAATTGAGACTTATCTCATCTCTTTGAGTTTTCTTCAGATCATTTCTCGGAATTCCTTTTCAGACATTTCAAGGGTTTCCTGCTGTATGGGGTCTGGTACTTGAGAATTACTGTATTCCTTCAGTGGTGTCATGTCTTCTTATTTATTTGTAGTTCTAATATTTTTTTTGTTAATGTTTGGTCATCTGGTTGAGCACTTGTTTCTTCTGTTACTCTGGAGTGGGCTATGGGGAAAAACTTCTCTATTTGTTGGGTGTGCTGGTAACTCTTCTTGTTTCAGTGCTGTTGAGTGTGTGGTGGTCTGCCTGTAGGGCGGCCCTGGCTGCTAATGTGGTGGTGAGCCATCCTTGCAGTGGCAGTAGGTGTGGTGGTGGCTGTGGTAGACTACCTTGGCTCCTGCTTGGGCTGTGGATGGGCCTTTCTGGGGCTTGGGTCTGAGCCCTGCTCTCACATCAACATTTTATTGGAAGTCTTAACCAGTATAGTAAGAGAAAAAGAAGAAATAAACAGTATAAGGGTTGGGAAGGAAGAAGTGAAAGAAGAAAAATTAAGTGGGATGATATTCTCTAACAGATATCAAGACTTTTTTTTTTGTCTTTTTTCCGTGTCCCGCAACGGATCGCAACCCTCAGTGTTGCCCCCGTACCGGACCGGGGACCGGCAACGGGATTGCAACCCTCGGTGTTGCTCCCGCGCCTCGCTCAGCCAGTGAGCAGGAACC
>NW_007730120.1:13090-19378 GCF_000696425.1 Galeopterus variegatus | reverse complement strand
CTCAGCCAGTGAGCAGGAACCGGTCTGTATGTGGGATCCGAACCCTCGGGCGAGAGCGCCGCCGTGCTTCCCAAGCGGCGCACTATCCAGTGCGCCACCGGGCCGGCCCTGATATCAAGACTTTTTATAACAACATAATAACTGGGAGAATGTAGTATTAGTGCAGGATAGACAAATTGACTGATACAATTGAATAGAAACAGGCCCACAAATAGTGGAAATCTGATAAAGAACAAAAGTGGCATTGCAGGTCACTGGGGAAAGGAAGGACTTCTAATTAAGTGGTCTGGGAGATTTGAATATTTGTATAGATAAAATGGTATTGGTCTTTTTTGTCATACCACACATAAAAAAACCGTTTAGATAAATCAATGGCTTAAGTGTGAAAGGCAAAACTTAAAAATTTTTAGAACGTGTAGAAAAACCCCTGTGTCCTTTGTATAGCAAAGGGTTTCTTAAAGTAATTACCAAAAAAAGCTAACCATAAAAAATTTTGCATTTGGCCACATTTAAATTAAGAATTTCTATTCAGCAAAGACAGGTTGAGGAAAATGAAAAGCCAAGTTACCAGTTGGGAGGAGATATTTGCAAAACTTATAACCATTAAAGAATAGGTGCCCAGAATACATTTTTTAAAAGTCCTGCCAAGCAATAAGAAAAAGGCAATCAACCCAGTAAATCAACAGACAAAACACATGAACATCCATCGCATGGATGAAGAAACACAAATGGTCAACAACATAGGAAATGATGCTTTACCTCATTTGTAAGCAGAGAATATAAAACTCAAACAAGATACTGTAACATACTCAATAGTTCCAAAATATAAGAAGTCTGACAGTATCAAGTGGTAAAAATGTGACAGGACAGTATAAAATCCAACAATCTCAAACCTATGTACATACCCTAGAATCTCATGTAAAGGTGCATCATGGATGTGTTCAAGAATGTTCATAGTAGCATTGTTTCTAAGAGTAAAAACCTGGAAACAACCCAAATCTCCATCAATGGAAAAACAAATATATTGTAGTATGTTCACCTAATGGAATGTTATTTATTGGTAAAAAGATAAACAACAGTTATCTGCAGCAACATGTCTGAATGTTGACAACATAATATTCAATCAAGTCAAATCAAAATCCAGGAGAATGCGTAAGGTATATTTATTATGTTTATAAAGCTAAAGAACAAACAAAACTAAATAACATGCTATTTACAGATTTATACACCTGTTAAAAGTGGAGAGAGACGGAGGGATGGGGGACCGAAGATTCCATTTCTGCTCAAGATGAAGTAACAGGACCAGATTTCCCCCCTCTCCGAAACAACTAAAAAATTGGAAAAGATATATGAAATGACAGTTTTCAAATCATTCGATATCAGACAACAAAGGAAAATAAGGAGAATGACCTCTGAGAGCCCTATAATTTCCCTGATCTGGAGAGGTGATTTTGTAGGGAGGGAAATCCAGGCAGAGCACAGCAGTCTTCCTGCGTGAGGAGGTGAAATGAGGAATCCAAGTAAGCCAAATTGGAGCACCAGAGAGAAGAGAACTGCACAGAGAGAAAGCCTTGGAGAGCTGCAGAGGGTCCGCCTTGTGTCTTCAGTTGAGTACTGATCAGTACGTGCATGTGAGGAGACTACCTGAGGTCAGGGAAAGGGCCACCCAAAAGAAATAGCGGGAGCAATACTTGGAGATCATACAGGGTTGGAAATAGTTCCCACCAGCTAGTGTGAATCATAATTTGGTACTCAGAAGGGTATTGCCTCAGTATTGGGGTAAAGTTAGTCCTAGACTAAAAGTCCTCTGGTCCTGCTTAACAAATCTTAAATGCAAGACCTGAAGGAATCAAAATGTATCCAAGTAACGTAATGGTGTCCCAGAATAAAACTCAATAATATTTATAGGAATACAAGAATATCCAGCACCTATCCAATGATCTTGAGGCATTAAAAAAAAAAAAAAAAAGAAAGAAAGAAAAATGCCAGCACCCAGTAAGGTGAATTTGCAATGTTTGTCTCCAATAAAAAATTACCAGTCATGCAAAGAAGTAGGAAAATATGATGCATAATGAGGAGAAAATCCAGTCAATCAAAACCTACCCAGAAATGATACAGGTGATAAAATTAGCTCACAGGCATTAAAACAAATTATAACTGTATTCCATATATTCAAGAAATAAGAGAAAAGACTGAGCATGTTAAGTGGAGTCATGAAAGATATCAAAAAGGCTCATGTCAAACTTCTAGAGAAGAAAGCTACTATAAAATGAAAAATAAGTCAAATGGGTTTAACAGTGGATTAGAAATTATAGAAGAAAAGATTAATAATCTTAAGGACATTTCATTAAAAACTGTCTATAATGAAACACAGGAAAAAACACCTGAAGAAAAATTCTGCTTTTTGAAAGATGCTGTTAAGAGAATGAAAAAAGAAGCCTCATACTGAGAAAAATTATTTGTAAGTAGTATATCTAATAAAGAAATAATAAGTAATAAGTAATAAGAAAACAACCAACCAATAAAAAATAGGCAAAAGATTTTAACAAGCACTTCATCACAGCAGATATAAAGACAGCAAATAAGCACATGAAAAAATGTTTGGCATCATTAATTATCAGAAAATGATTTTAAAACTCTGAGATACCACTACACACTTATTAGAATGGCTAAAATTAAAAACTGACCATATCAGTGTTGATGAGGTTGTGGAGAAACTGGAACTTTCAAACACTGCTGGTAAGAATGTGAAATAGAATAATCATTTTGGAAAAAAGTTTGGAAGTTTCTTAAAAAGTTAAATATATATGACCCAACTATTAAATTTCTATTTACCAAAGAGAAGAGACAGTATATGAGTATATAGACTTGTACATAAATCTTCATAACAGCTTTATGTGTATTTTATTTAATTGGACAGTCTAAATGAGTGGGTGGCTGGCCTGTTAGCTCAGTTGGTTAGAGTGTGATGCTGATAGCACCAAGGTCCAGGGTTCGATCCCTGTACTGGCTAGCCACCAAAAAAAAAAAAAGGGTAATGGGAGGGCAAATTGTACATTCATACAACAGATACTTCTCAGCAATATAAAGGAATGAACTGTTGATACATTCAACAACGTGGGTGAATTTTGGAACACTTTTGCTGAGTAAAAGAAGCCAGAGTATATACTGTATGATTCTATTTATATAAAAATTTTAGAAAATGCTGAATAATCTTGGCAGAAAACAGATTGTGGTTGCCTGTGGAAAGTAGTGGAGGGAGTGGGCTGTATATAGGATGGGAGATTACAGAGGAGTGAAAGGAAAGTTTAGGGGTGATGGAATGTCATTATCTTGATTGTGGTGATGGCTTAATGGGTATGCAAAATTATTAATTCTACCTTAGTAGATTTTTATGTAAAGCAAGAGAATTTGTAATCCAAAATTTATGATAGTCATTACCTCTGGGGTAGGCTGGGAAGGAGCACGTAGGTAGATGCCATTAGAATTGTTAATGTTCTAGTTTTCAGATTGGGTAGTAGGGTCATTATTTTTATGTAATATATATGTTTAAAAATTTATTTTATGTACATGAACATTAAATAGTAAATTTAACAAAATGCTGCTAGTGGTAAAGAAAATTCCTGGCAAAGAGAGCCTCTTTTGCTAAGTTATGAAGGCAAGAGAAAGCATGGCCCATGAAGAAAACTGCAAGTAGTTCAATATATCTGGAGCTACAAGTGGAAGAAATCAGTAGGAGAGAGAAGATGTAAGAGGTTGAGAGGTGCCAGATAAGAGAAGGCTTCAAATGCCTTCTCTTCCAAGGGGCCTGAACTTCACTTGTAGACACTGGGTAGCCACTGGAGGATTTCATGCAGGGAGGAGACAGGATCGGATTAGAATTTTAGAAAGAATCCTGGATTTATCTATATAAGACCAGATTAGAAGGAGTTACACTTGAGTCAGGGAGACCAGCCAAAATGCTGTTGAAGTAATCCATTGAGGACTATGGAAATGGAAAGGGACAGATTGAAGAGATTGCCAGAAAAGTAGGAGAAAAAATCAAGAGAAAGTTGTCCTAGAAACCAAGGAGGAGAGAATTTTAAGACATAATTGTCAATAATAGTACATTTTTGCAGAAAGCAAATACACTAAAAAGCAAAGACTAAAAATCTCTTTGGTGAGAAAAGCCCACATGAGATACTGAGGGTGGATCCAGTGTGCTCTCGATTCAGCCTGAGTGGTGAGGAAATAGAGACTCTGAGTGAGAACTTCTATTTCCAGAAACTGGTCTGTTCCTGGAGGAAGAAAAAGATTTGTTTATATTCAGAGCGAAGAAGGAGAAGTTGAAAACACCGTAGACAGAGGGCAAGTGATAGAATTCCCCAAGTTGGGGAATCCAGAGCAGAGCTGGAGGGTCCAGCCTTGAAATGAAGAAGGCCCTGTTCTAAGCCTTTAGAAAAGAACAAAGGTGGCTGCAAGTGTAGACATAATTGTAGGTGTAAGAGAAGAAATTTGAGGGATTTGATATTTAATAGCTTTGATTATCTGGGTCAAATAAGAGGTAGGCTAATTTTTGAAATTGCATATGGAAATTTGGAAGAGCTATAACAGCATATTTGAGGAGGAGCTAACCAAAAACCAACCAGCCAACCAACTAGCCATCCAGTCTCCCTCCCCCTTAAAAATATTGCTATGGTTAGGGCCACTGCATATATGTAATGCACAAAACTAGAGACAAAGATTCTCATTATACTCTATGTGAATCATACTCTGGAGGGTTATGAAGTGTGCATCTTCAACAACTGTACATGGAAGCCTTAGCTACAGGCTAGACTGAAATTAGAAACTGTATATTTACAGGAAGAACAATCAGCAGGTTTGTGTGATTTTTCTCTAAGTGGATCTTTGGATTGATCCCAAATATCCAAGGTCAGTGGGCTTTTGGGAGCATGGGGTAGAAGGACAACAGGACTGGATGGTGAAGATGATTGTTAGAGAGTGGTGGGAATGTTGAACTTTAATCTCTATTTTAGCTCAGATCTATATATGTTCTCACCCCCTCCCTATACTATGAGTATTATTAGTTTGTGTCTTCCACAAAGCTGTAAGCTCGATAAAGAAGTGAGCTGTTTTAATGTCCACTGTATCCCCATGCCTAGGTTAGGACCTGCACATAGTAGGGTCTCCGTTGATACCTGTTGGATGGACTCACGGAAAGATGAGGCTTTATGGGGAAGGAAGTTGCATCATCAAAGAGTTATGGACCAGTGAGAATAGGAAAGATATGGTGTGTATTTGATGAGTTTCAAGGACTGTGAAGATGGAATAAAGGTGTGAAGGAGCTGGAAGAAGTTTGTGGCTGGAGATGAGTCCATAAGTGTTTGAGATTTTAGAATTAGTACAACCCTGTGAAGTGACAAGTCCTTAGGTACAGTACAGCCTGGGCAGTGGGTGCGGAGGGAGAGAGGAAGTAGAGAGGAGGAAGACTAAGTGCTCAGGAGATGGGTGGCTTGTCTTTGTGATGGAAGAAATGTCACACAGGAAGATGTGGGCACTTGGACTGTGAACCCAAGCAATTGTCCCCAGGGAGTGACAGAGAGTGGTCACAAGATAGATAACAGCAACAAGGAGGGCTAGAGGGGGCTGAAATGGATGGCTTAAACCTCAAAGAAGAAAGGGCTTTTGCAAGAAGGAGGAGGGACAGTGTTCTGGAGAAGATGACAGTGTGTGGCATATAGCTGTTTTCATTTAACAGGGTGTAGGGGAGGTGGCCTGAGTTCAGTCAGGGAATTATTCTTTTTTTACTGAGGTGGTTGTGTTGCTTTAGTCCTTACACTTAACAGCATATCTTTTTTTTTTTTTTTTTTTTTTTTTTTTTTTTTTTTTTGTCTTTTTGTCGTGTCCGGCAACGGATCGCAACCCTCAGTGTCGCGCCCGTACCGGACCGGGACCGGCAACGGGCGGGATCGTAACCCTCAGTGTTGCTCCTACACCTTGCTCAGCCAGTGAGCGGGAACCAGTCTGTATGTGGGATCTGAACCCTCGGCGGGAGCACCTCCGCACCCCCAAGTGGTGCACTGTAGCAGTGCGCCACCGGGCCAGACCCAACAGCATATCTTTTTATATGTAATAGTCAATAGTTACAATAAGGCTTTGTTTTTTTTTTTGGTCTTTTGTCTTTTTCCGTGTCTGGCAACAGATCACAACCCTCAGTGTTGCCCCTACACCTTGCTCAGCCAGTGAGCGGGAACCAGTCTGTATGTGGGATCTGAACCCTCGGCGGGAGCGCCACCACACCCCCAAGTG
>NW_007730120.1:0-13080 GCF_000696425.1 Galeopterus variegatus | reverse complement strand
GACCGGGGACCGGCAACGGGATCGCAACCCTTGGTGCCGCTCCCACGCCTCGCTCAGCCAGTGAGCGGGAACCGGTCTGTATGTGGGATCCAAACCCTCGGGCGAGAGCGCCGCCGCGCCTCCCAAGCAGCGCACTATCCAGTGCGCCACCGGGCCGGCTCTAAGGCTTTGTTATTTTAACAAAATTACACCATTATAGAAAAAGCATAATCTACAGGATTTTATCCCTTTACTGATATTTTTCTATGCCTGTGGAAAGCTTATCCTGTTAACACCTAGAACCATGACCAGAACAGTGTCTAGGAAGAAATGCTTTTGCTAGGCAGCTTTGTAAACTCAAACTAACAAGCTACTAGCAGATTGCTTTGCTTCCATTAGGTAAACTCCAGAGGAGCATCATCACAGCAGCTCTGCCTGACATAAATTACACATACGGCAGGTTCAAATGTTCTTAAAGCATTGAGAATATTCTTTTCGACATATATTAGCATAAGTGATCGATCTCATTTTTTCCCACTGGATCCTATTCTTTACAAACCCTATCTGTATTTTCCTCTTTATGTTTTCCCAGTTTTCCTGAATGCACACAGGTTTCTGTCCCTCTCCCCACTTTTCACATTGCACACCTACATAGAGAGGATCTGCTCCTAGTGGGGTTTCTGTCGTAATCCTGAGGACAGAGTATGTCCAGTATGTTTCTTGGACCCCCTGAATGTGCTGTTTGAGTCTGCAGAGATTTTTCACTGCACGTTTGGCTGTGGCTGTCTGGAAGGACAGAAGATCTCCCCTTCTCTCCTCCTCTTCATTAAGAATGACTCCTTAACCCTTTAATGTCCTTTGTAGCACTTTATACATACAGATATTACCTTATTAAACTTTTTCATTTCTTATATTTTGCTTTTTTTTTTTTTTTTGGTCTTTCCCACCAGAAGCTAAATTACATGAAGGTAGACATCATCTGCTTAATATAAAATCCCTAGGGCCTAGCATAAGCCTGGCACAAGGAACCACTCAATAAGTAGATCTCTCAAGCCAGTGTTTGTCAGCTGTTTGTGTATCTTTATTAGAATTAAGATGAGTATCTCCTTCATGGAGTTGTTGTGATGATAAAATGAGATGATTCATGTAGAGCACTTAATACAGTATCTATCACACGAGTTATTAGTCTCAGTAAGTGCCAGCTAGTAATTGGATACATTCTGGGGCCCTTATTCAGGGCACATGTCTTTGAGACATCTGTAACTCCTAAAAAGTGGAGGAACAGGGGCTGTCAGCTTCTCACTTGCCCTCCCCTTGCCTGAGCAGTAGGTGGCACTCCAGAGGGAGAAGACCAGGGGCTCAGTTATGTGGCTGTAGAAGAACAAGCATGTGGGGAAGAAACTGACTTCCTATTTAAACATCTGTTTTTGTTCTTGTTCTCCTTGTGTCTTTGTGGCTTGGCAATATTTTCCTCACTGGCTTCTGGTTTCAGAAGAACACTGTGTTTGATTAAAGCAGGTTACACATGGCTAGTTCACCATTCTTCCATTCTTCCTTTTTAAAATCCTCCTTATGCTCTACTGATTGATTCATAGCATCTTTTTATAATGTCTTGTAATGTTGTTGCTAAGGCCTGTAATTGGGGTAAGTGGCTCCATGCAAAGAATATAATTACTTTTGTAGCAGCTTAGAATGTGCCAAAATAATGACCAGATGAACCATTATAATAGGCGATATGGCTAATTGTGGCAGATCTGCAAAGAGCACTGATCGTATTATCACTAAAATCAGTAGCAGAAACCTGGACTATCTCCTAGTGCACCCCGTTCATTAACTGGGTTCCCTTCTCACCACTTATTCAACTAGCATTTTCCAAGTTATGTGTGTGCACAGCCCTCTAGGAGGTGCTATGGGCTGTGGGAGGTGGAAAAGTAGCAGAAGGCATGTGTCTTAGGCTTGATCTTGCTGTCTTGTCAGGAGAGAGAAGATATACTGGGATGTATCAACTGAGGACTGCATTAAAAATATCTATATTGTAATTGCTTAATAAAGCAAAGGGATATATATTTGGGTTGAGGTTAGTTAGGAAAGACTCCTCGGAGGAGGTGACCTTCGAGTTTGGTCTTAAGGAAAAGTGGTCGGTTTGGACTGATAGGTTAAGACGTTAGAAGGGAACTTGAAATGCCAAATCTGAGGAATTAACAAGACATGTATTGGGGTCTCCAAGGAGAGAATGAGGCTAGACTTCTGGGGCTGTGGTGACTTATTATTATGGCACATGAGTTTGCAGAGGATGATGAAGGCCAACTGACTCATGCCTGAATCAGAACTTGGTCAGTTTTTTTTTTTTTAAATTGTAACATAGTTGATTGTACATATCTGCAGAGTACAGAGTTGAATATCAACACCTGTGTGCAATATGTAATGTTCAGATCAGGATAGTAAATATAGTCAACATTATACAATATAATCATTTTTCATGGTGCTTGATCAGTTTTAAACAGCTCTGGCAGACCTCAGGGAATCATGGTATCTTATTTTTTTCCCTTTAAATATAAAAATCATATAACAGCATTAAAGAAAATCATAATAAAAGAACATTGTTCATTACACATCACCCTAACCAAGGGGTCAACAAACTATGACCTGTAGGCCTTATCTGGCCCACTACCTCTTTTTGTATAGCCTACAAGCTAAGAGTGGTTTTTACATTTTTAAATATTGAAGAAAGTCAAAAGAGAAGAATAATATTTTATGAAATATGAAAATGATATGAAATTCAAATTTTAGTGTCCATAAATAAAGTTTTATTAGAATACAGCATGTTCCTTCATTTATTTATTGTCTATGGCTGCTTTTGGGCTACAATGGCAGAGTTGAGTAGTTGTGAAAGAGACTATATGGCCACCAAAGTCTAAAATGTTTACTATCTGGCCTTCTACAGAAAATGTTTAATGACCTGTGCCTTAACCCAATAATTTTTCATTTCTGCCTATTTCCTTCCAGTCTTTACCTAAAATGTACACATAAGTTACATAGTCACACACATTTTTTATATAGCTTTTCTTACTGTCTTAAACATTTTTCTGTAATAGTCATCATAATTATGTTAATGAGTTTTTATTTGTATAGTTCTTTAAAATGTAAGCAAATGCTTTATATCCATTGTCTTGGTTTATTATCAAAAACCCATGGGAGAAGAGGGAGTGTTCCCATTTCATGGAACTTTCACAGTGATTAAATGATATGCTCAGGGTCATACAGATGAGCAAATAAAGCCAAGATTTCTGACCCCAAGCCCTTTATTCAAATTCAAATTGTACTGTACTGATAACTATGTTTTCCTAAGTTAATGTAAGTTATTTTTAATTAACAATTCCTCTATTGTTGGATACACAGACTGTTTCCAGTTCTTTCTTTTTACCAGTGGTATTTCAATGAACATCATATGTATGATTGATTGATTGATATTTTACTTATTTATTTTAAGGAGAAGGATTTAGATTTAACATTTGCTTTTCAGCAGGGATACCCAATGGTATGAATGGCATAAGGATTGAGCTGTAAGTAGTGGGGGTAGCTCTAGGGCAGGTGGTCTCACCCTTGTTCAGAAGCTGCCTCCTCAGAAGCTGATCTAATTTTCAAAGTAATTTAGCAATTATTTGTGGGGTGCCTGTTAGTGCCTGGCACAGGGACAGGGAGGTTCTGGGCTTTCGTGTTGAAATTAACAGAGTCCCTGCTCTCAAGAAACAAATAGTTACATAGGGATGGTGAGGGGGGATAAGTAAGTTGACCATGATATCATACAATGGTGAGTCCACAACAGGGATGTGTACTGGATGTTTGGCCACTCTGGCTGGGAGGTGAAGGAGGAGTTTAAAATGAAGGACAAGTAGGGAGTTGGCCAGGTAAAATGGGGGAAAGGGAGGAAAGTGGGAAGAGATATCCCTTCAGGCATGGTGGGCGGCCTATGTGAAGGATAGGCGGTAAGACAGACCACGGCCCATCTGAGTAATTCAGTTTGTTCAATGTGGCTGGAGTGTAGGTGTGTGAGAAGGAGGAGAGAGAGAAGTCAGGAGAAGCAGGTAAGGGCCAGGTCACAAGGGCCTTACAGGTGGAAGTTGGGCAGGTGGGTGAGAATAGTCCAGGTGGAGGATAAAACACAAATGTGGGATCATGATTCTCCCTTGTTTATTGTGAGATCTGTTTCTTGGGCTGTTGTTGATGCCCCAGAGAAGGCAGCACAGTGTGTGATTGTCCACCTCACAAGCAAGTACCCTAGTTTTTGTCAACGAGTGAAGCAAGTGGAAAAGGATTTCCAAATGGGAAACATGGTTTTTGCCTCCAGGCTTTCACTAGGGAGGAGCAGGATGTCCTGCCTGCCTGAGGCAGGCTGGGTTTGCTCCCAGACTTCTGGGATGCTAACTGGGTATCTGACAAGTGGAAAAGGATTTCCAAATGGGAAACATGGTTTTTGCCTCCAGGCTTTCACTAGGGAGAAGCAGGATGTCCTGCCTGCCTGAGGCAGGCTGGGTTTGCTCCCAGACTTCTGGGATGCTAACTGAGTATCTGGGGGCTGTTCTGGCCCAGTGCTCCTTAAGTCCCCCCAGAAGGTAAAGCCATACCTCAAGACACAAGGAACATGCTGGAGAGGAGCAGAAGATAGTCTGACCTTCATGGTGTGATTCCTCTAAGATACTTGCAGAGTTGTTTTATGAAGACCAAATGGGACAATACTCATGGAAGAGCTTTGCAAACTGTTAACTTCTTAGTGGATGCTATGTATTCATTCATCCAACTAATCATTATTGAGGGTCTGCTACACTGGCAATGTTCTGGGTGCTGAGGACACAACTGCCCATCAGCATGGTTTTTACATTCTAGCGCACAGGGCAGTCAACAAACAAACATAAAGCCTCTAGTATGTGAAATGGTGATAGATGCTCCGGACAAATAAAACAGGAAAAGGGGATAGAGTATGTTGTGCTTTGGATTGTGATTATAAATGGGGCATCAGTTTGTTTATTATTTTTATTAGCTCCCACATGTAAGTGAGAACATGCGGTATTTCTCTTTCTGTGCTTGGCTAATTTCACTTAACGTAGTTTTCTCTAAGTTGGTGCATGTTGCTCTGAATTGCAGTATTTCATTCCTTTGTATAGCAAGAGTAGCATTCTGTTGTATAAATATAGCACATTTTCCTTATTCACTCATCTGAGATGGGCGTTTATGTTGGTTCCAACTCTTGGCTATTGTAAATAGTGCTGCAATAAACATGGAAGTACAGATATCCCTTCGACATGATGATTTCCATTCCTTTGGGTATATACTCAGCAGTGGGATAGTTGGGTCATATGGCAGTTCTATCTGAAGTTGTTTGAGAAACATCCAAACCATTTTCCATAATGGCTGCACCATTTCACAGTCTACAAACAATGTAGAAGGGTTCCCCTTTCTCTGCATCCTTGTCAGCATTTGTTATTCTCAGTTTTTTGACATTAGCCTGCCTAACTGGAGTGAGATGATGTCTCAATGTAATTTTGATTTGCATTTCCCGAATGCTGAGTGATGATGTGCATCTTTTCATGTGTCTGTTGGCCCTTCTTATATCTTCTTTTGAGAAATGCCTATTCAGCTCCTTTGCCCATTTCTTCATTGGGTTACTTGTTTGTTTTTTTGTTTTTCTGTTGTTTGAGTTCCTTGTACATTCTGGATATTAATCTTTTGTTGGGTGAATGTTTTGCAGATATTTTCTCCCACTCTGTTGGTTGTCTTTTCACTCTGTTAATTGTTTCTTTTGCTGTGCAGAAACTTTTTAGTTTGCTATAATCCCATTTGTTTATTTTTCCTTTTGTTGCCTGTGTTTTGGGGGTCATATTCATAAAGTCTATGCCCAGTCCTACTTCCTGAAGTGTTTCCCCTATGTTTTCTTTTAGAATTTTTATAGTTTCAGGATGTATATTTGCTCCTTTAATCCATTTTGAGTTGATTTTGGTATATGGCTAGAGGTATGGGTCTAGTTTCATTCTTCTACATATGGATGTCCAATTTTCCCACCACCATTTATTGAAGAGGCAGTCTTTTCCCCAGTGTGTGTTCATCTCCTTTGTTAAAGATCAGATAGCTGTAGATATATGGGCTGATTTCTAGGTTCTCTATTCTGTTCCACTGGTCTGTGTGTCTGTTTTTATGCCAGTACCATGCTGTTTTGGTTACTATAGTTTTGTAGTATAGTTTGAAGTCAGGTAATGTTATGCCTCTAGCTTTACTTTTTTCCCTCAGGATTGCTTTGGCTATTCAGGGTCTTTTGTTGTTCCAGTGAATGTTAGAATTGTTTTTTCCATTTCTGTGAAGAATGTCATTGGTATTTTGATGGGGATTACATTGAATATATAGATCATTTTGGGTAGAATGGACATTTTCACAATGTTAATTCTTCCAATCCAAGAGCATGGAATATCTTTCCATCTTCTTGTGTCATCTTCAGTTTCTCTCAACAGCGACTTGTAGTTCTCATCATAGAGATCTTTCACATCTTTGGTTAACTTTATTCCTAGGAAGTTTTTTTTTTTGTGACTATTGTAAATGGGCTAGGTTTCTTGATTTCTTTTTTTGATAATTCATTGTTGGAATATAAATATGCTACTGATTTTTGTGTGTTGATTTTGTTTCCTGCATTTTTGCTGAAATGGTTTATCAATTCTTAAGAGGTTTTTGTAGAGTCTTTAGGCTGTTCTATAAATAGAGTCATGTCATCTGCAAACAGGGACAGTTTGACTTTATCTTTTCCAATCTGGATGCCTTTTATTTCTTTCTCTTCCCTGATTGCTCTGGCTAGTACTTCCAATACTATGTTGAGTAGAAGTGGTATGAGTAGGCATCCTTGTCTTGTTCCTGTTCTTAAGGGAAAAGCTTTCAACTTTTCTCCATTAAAGATGATATTGGCAATGAGTTTGTCATATATAGTTTTAATTATGTTGGGGTACCTTCCTTCTATACCTAATTTGTTGAGACTCTATCATGAAGGGATGTTGAATTTTGTCAAATGCTTTTTCTGCATCTATTGTGATAATCATATGGTTTTTGTCTTTGATTTTGTTGATGTGGTGTATCACATTTATTGACTTGCCTGTGTTGAACCATCCTTGAATCCCTGGGATGAATCACATTTGATCCTGGTAATTTTATGGATGTGTTGCAAGATTTTATTGAGAATTTTTGCATTTATATCTATTAAAGATATTGGCCTGTAGTTTTCTTTTTTTGTTGTATCCTTGTCTGGTTTTGGTATCAGAGTGATGTTTGCTTCATAGAATGAGTTTGGGAGAATGGCCTTTATTTCAGTTTTTTGGAATAGGTTGTAGAGAATGGGCATTAATTCTTCTTTAAAGGTTTGATAAAATTCGGCAGTGAGGTCATCTGGTCGGTATCCTTGTCTGGTTTTGGTATCAGAGTGATGTTTGCTTCATAGAATGAGTTTGGGAGAATAGCCTTTATTTCAATTTTTTGGAATAGGTTGTAGAGAATGGGCATTAATTCTTCTTTAAAGGTTTGATAAAATTCGGCAGTGAGGTCATCTGGTCCCGGGCTTTTCTTTGTTGAGAGACTACTGATTACAGCTTCAATCTTTTTGACTGTCATTGGTCTGTTCAGATTTCTTCTGTCTTCTTGGTTCAGTCTTGGAAGTTTGTGTGTGTCCAGAAATTTGTTCATTTCCTCCAGGTGTTCAAATTTGTTGGTGTACAGTTGTTTACAATAGTCTCTAATGATTCTTTGTATTTCCGTGATATCGGTTGTAATGACTCCTTTTTCACTTCTAATTTTTGTTATTTTTGTCTTCGTTCTTCTTTTTGTTAGTTAGCCTAGTTAATGGCTTGTCTATTTTAAAAAAAAAAGACATAACAATCACAATAATTCCTTGAATTTGTTAACAGAATAGAACTGATATTGCCGGGAGTGGGAAAGGGGGAGAGGGGGCAGGGAAAGTGAGGAATTAGTAAAAGGCCATGAAAATCAATTATGTTGTATAATGATAAGTAACAACAACAACAAGATACACATATAAAAATAAATAAATGGGGCATCAGGAAAGGCCTCTTTGGAGAAATGACCCCAAGGAGTTGAGTGAGAGTTATTGAGGATATTGGGATACAAATGTTTTAGACAGAGGGAAAGCAAGTGCAAAGGCCCTGAGGTAGGAGGAGTGTACCTAACATGTCTGAGGGATGACAAAAGTTCTCTCTGACCATAGAGGAGTGAGAAAGGGGGCAATGGAAGGAAATGAGGTTGGAGACATCCTGAATCGGGAGAGGGAGCAGTGCAGAATATATGGGCTGTATAGACCACTGGAAGGACTTTGGCTTTCATCCTGAGAAGAAGCCATTGGAAGGCCCGTTTACTATTGTTCCTCCTCTTCCCTGCTTTGGCCTTCTAGCCACCCTGACTCAGGTGGCTTGGGTTTGAATCTGGCTTTGCCACTTACTCACTTTGTAATCTTAGGCAAGCTACTTAATCTTTCTGTGCCTCGACTTCCTTCTTTATAAAATGGGGATAATAGTAGTTCCTAACTTATAGGAGTTATGAGAATTAAGTGAGGTTATGTTTGCAACATGCAGTGCCTGGCACACAGTAAACACTGTGTAAGCGTTTGTTAAAAACAAATTTTTTAAAAGTACTGCATCCTGGAATTGAACAGATTTTTGTGCAGCAATATTTATAGCAGCATAGTTCACAGTAGGCAAAAGGTAGTAACAACTCACATGTTTATCAACAGATGAAGAAGGTATAAACAAAATGTGGTTTACACATACAATGGAATATTATTCATCCATAAAAAGAAATGAAATTCTGACACATGCTACAACCTGGATGAGCCCGGAAAACACTGTGCTAAATGAAAAAATCCAGACACAAGAGTATAAATATTGTATGAT
Source organism: Galeopterus variegatus (assembly GCF_000696425.1). Taxonomy (NCBI): domain Eukaryota; kingdom Metazoa; phylum Chordata; class Mammalia; order Dermoptera; family Cynocephalidae; genus Galeopterus; species Galeopterus variegatus. Next base: position 4,168 of record NW_007730120.1, on the reverse strand, counting down.
TCTACTCATATGGGGTTCCTAGAATAGGCAAATTCATAGAGAGAGAAAGTAGATTGGAGGTTAACAGGGGCTAGGGGAAGGGAAAATGGGGAGTTAGTGTTTAATGGGTACAGAGTTACAGTTTGGAAAGATAAAAAAGTTCTGGAGATAAATAGTGGTGATAATTGTACAATGTTGTGAATGCGTTTAATGCCATTGAACTGTACACTTAAAATGGCAAATTTTATGTTATGTATATTTTACCCCAATAAAAAGTATTGCATCCTGGTTTTTGTAGATTTGGCCACATGGAATAATTTAAAATATGCTGTATGAGGAGTCAGGAGACCAGGGTTTGTGTTTCAGCTTTGCCATTAGCTGCTCTGTGTCTGGAACAAGTCAAACACACCTGCACCTCTGTTTTCTTATCTATAAGATGAGGAGTGTGGGCCAGGTGATCTCTGTGGTTCTCTCCTGATCTGAAGTTCTGTGATGCATGAACTCCTGAGCTGAGGCTTATGTCCTTGCTCTCCATTAAGATCTGGGCCATTTAGTGGGTCTACCCTTTGGCAGTTTCAAAGCTTTGGCCATTTGCTTTCTGGCCTGGGAACTGCAGTTCTATTTGCTTGCATGGAGGGTCTTTGCAGTGGCGGGCTCTTTTCGGTACAAAAATGGGATTGTGTCCTGGTATCACCAAGAAGGAATTTAAGTTACTGTCCATTAATGCATCAAGACTTTAAAAATCATTTCTAAATACTACTACTATTGCAATCAGCACTCATTTAAAGAACTTTTGATTTTAACCTTTTCCAAAAATATACCTATGTATTATTTTTCTGCATCCTCATAATAGTTCTGTGAGCCAGGGGAGAGCTGGGGTACCTACAGAGAGGCCCCAGCTAGGCCACTGACTTTTGGGTCTGTTTCTTCCCTCTCTTGGCATCAGTGGCCTTGTCTGGGGTTGGGCTGAGAGTCTTGGAGATCTTTTAGTGTCCACTTTGTTTTACTTCTGAGGTAAAGTGATTTGGATAATAAATAGCACTTGAACTCAAGCCAGCTTCCTGTCCCTGGGCCTGGTCGGTGTGGGAAACCCATATCAAATCCCTGTGGAATGTACATGAGGTACTTCCCTGTGTAGTCCCTGGATGCCGTCCTGCCTGTCTACAGATCATGTTTGAAGAGCCTACAGTCCCCAGACTGCACAAATACAGCAGGGACCAAATCTAAGCCTTTTCATGTCACTAGTGTTTTGGAAGTGTGATGGAAAGAGCATCATTTTTTTATTCTACCACTGCTTCTGTTTTTTTATTTTTTCATTCTGCTACTTGCCATACATATACAGCCTGCTTGCTGCTTAAAAGGAGAGTGAGGCTGTTCCAGTCAAGATGGAGAAATAGATGGTCTGCAGCATCACTCTCTCCCACAAATCAACTAACTTACAACTATTAAAAAGCAATGACAGCCAAGCTGGGGCTGATAGAGCTCAGGGGTAGAGGAGGAGAGACCTATGGAGTACATGAAGGCAGGAGAAGCCCCAATGAGAGAAAGAAAAAACTGCTCCAACCATTTAAAATCCCAGCTGTTTCCAGGCTGGAGCTGCTGAGTGCACTGAGCAGGAGCTGGCAAAAGTCGCAGCTATGCCCTTCAGATGTAGTTGCTTGGAGGCAGCAGGGGAGAAGAGGGACTTGATGGCCCGGGCCTGGTCGGTGTGGGAAACCCATATCAAATCCCTGTGGAATGTACATGAGGTACTTCCCTGTGTAGTCCCTGGATGCCGTCCTGCCTGTCTACAGATCATGTTTGAAGAGCCTACAGTCCCCAGACTGCACAAATACAGCAGGGACCAAATCTAAGCCTTTTCATGTCACTAGTGTTTTGGAAGTGTGATGGAAAGAGCATCATTTTTTTATTCTACCACTGCTTCTGTTTTTTTATTTTTTCATTCTGCTACTTGCCATACATATACAGCCTGCTTGCTGCTTAAAAGGAGAGTGAGGCTGTTCCAGTCAAGATGGAGAAATAGATGGTCTGCAGCATCACTCTCTCCCACAAATCAACTAACTTACAACTATTAAAAAGCAATGACAGCCAAGCTGGGGCTGATAGAGCTCAGGGGTAGAGGAGGAGAGACCTATGGAGTACATGAAGGCAGGAGAAGCCCCAATGAGAGAAAGAAAAAACTGCTCCAACCATTTAAAATCCCAGCTGTTTCCAGGCTGGAGCTGCTGAGTGCACTGAGCAGGAGCTGGCAAAAGTCGCAGCTATGCCCTTCAGATGTAGTTGCTTGGAGGCAGCAGGGGAGAAGAGGGACTTGATGGCCCCCAGGCCAGCAATACCACTAATAGGGTTCCCATGGACCCACATAGGACTGAGGAGCCACAACAACTGAAAAAAGGAGCCACTCAAAGGCTGGTGAGTCATTGCAAGGGACCGGTGCACAGCTTGTCCCATGGGAAGTGCTTGAAGCATGGGTGGTGGGGGAGATGGGCCCACCGGAGAACACCAGCGCACAGCAAGGACAGCTTATCTGCCCCCCAATAAGCACAGGACTACTCAGAGGAGACTGGTCAGGAATATAGAACTGCATGGGGTGCAGTTTGATGAAAAGACTCAGGCCCAGACCAGTGTTTCTACACAACCCAGTTTCAGCGGATTTCACTAAACCTGAAAGTACCTATAAAGTCAACCATTAAAACCTGAGCTGCACAAAAAGCCTTCCCCAGGGAATCATCAGCAAAGCAGCAATTTAGCTCAACCACAGAGCTCAAGTACTGGTCACCATAGGAAGTTCCCCCACTTTAGAAGTAAGTAAAGGACAACAAATTAGTTCCGACGCAGAGTTTAAGTGGTGGGAACAGCAAATAATACAACACAGAACTGAAAGAAAAAGAAGTATTCATTGGGACCTGCCTGGGGTCCTGAGATATGGAGCCAGAGACTGGACCCATTGCCCACAACCAGGCACACTGCCAGTACCACAGTGCCTGCCCAGGGTCCTGAGGCATGGATCTGAGGACCACAGCCTCCGCCCACAACCAGGCACACCGCCAGTACCACACAGTCTACCCAGGATCCTGAGGAATGGAGCTGGGAGCCACCAGCAACTAGGTAAGAGCATGCCAAAAACATCACCTCCATGTGGGTGGCCCGTCACAGCCACCACAATAACCACGGCTGCTGCGAAAGCAGCTGGACACCACAACCACTGAGCAGATGGTCTGCCAGCTACTGGAGTGCATTGACACAAGGAGAGTCACCAGCAGAGACCAAAGAAGAGGATGTTTCTCTCCACAAAGCCCATTCCAGAGAGACAGAGGAAGCATCTGCTCTACAATAATACTGGGGGACCTGAACATACCTCTCAGCATTGAACAGATCATCTAGGCAACAAATCAAAAGAGTAACCATTGCTCTTTCAAAAGGGGAGAAGAAATCTAGGGTTATCAGAGGTGGGAGGAGGGAGGGAGAGGGGCATGGGGAGACATTGGACAAGGGACATAAAGAGTAAGTACTATTTGTAACAAAATATATACAAATAATATTGGTTTGACCAACATATCTCAACATTGAACCCCCAAAATATGTATTATCAATTATGATTCAATAAAAATTAAAAACAAAAAAGAATTTCCAATTCAAAAAAAAAAAGAGGGTGAGGCTCATCACTTCTTTTCTGCTATAATCAAGGTTGACTTTAGGGCAGAGTTTTCTGGGTGAATGGGGGAAAATAGTGGGCCAGTTTGGCTTGTGACTTTGGAACAGCCACGGAGAGTTTGATTTCATTGCTAGTTTTTAAAAGACTGGCTGTAATCAACACAGAACTTATCCCTCATGGCTGCTTGTGCTTTAGTTAATTTGTAAATAATCTAGACATTCATATAGAATGAGGAGAATTGTAGTATTTATCCTATAGGATAGTTGTGAGAATTAAGTGAGGTAATTCATATAAGACTAATAATTAGAACTGCTTGACATATTACAAGTGCTTAATAAGTTATTGTTGTTATTTGCTATTACTTAGTATTAGGTTGACAGGTTGAGGTCTATATACAACTTTTCTGTTAAAACAAACTTCTAAATGACATGTTTATCTTAATAATTTTAAGACATTATGTCAAAGAAATGCGAGATCTTTTTTTTTTTTTCCTTTTTGTCTTTTTTCATGTCCGGCAACGGATCGCAACCCTCA
>NW_007730119.1:354237-367582 GCF_000696425.1 Galeopterus variegatus | reverse complement strand
AAAAAATCCTGCATGGCATTCTTAATTGATGCCAAAACAGCATTTAACAAATGATAAAAACACTCAATACACTAGAAATAGAAGAAAACTACTTCAATATGATAAAGACTATGTATGAAAGACTCACAGCTAACATCATGCATAATGGTGAAAAAATCAAACTTTTCCCCAAGTATAGGAACAAGTCAAAAATGCCCACTTTCACCACTCCTGTTCAGTCTGGTATTGAAATTTCTAGCCACAGCAATTAGGCAAAATAAGTAAATAAATAAAAGTATTCAAACTAGAAATAAAGCAATAAAATTATCTTAATTCACAGATTACCTGCTCGTATACATATAAAACCTGAAGATTCTATTTAAAAATAAAAAAAAATTACTATTAGAGCTAATAAAAAATTCAGCAAAATTTTAGAGAACAAACTAATAAAAAAATCAGCAAAATTTTAGAGAACAATCTTAAACACAAAAATCAGATCTGTTTCTAAACACTAACAAGAAATGATCTGAAATGTAAATTAAGAAAAGAATTCCATTTACAATCATAAAAATACCCGAATAAACAAGAAATAAATTTAATCTAGGCAAAAGTCTTATACATTAAAAACTACAAAACAGTGCTCTAAAAATATTAAAAATGATGTATATAAATGGAAAGATATCTTGTGTTCATGGATTGGAAAACTTAATATTGTCACCAGGAAATTACTACCTCNGGGATACCTGCATTTCCATGTTTATGACAAGAGTTGGAACCAACATAAAGCCCATCACTGGACAACCACATAAGGAAAATGTTGTATGTATACACACAGAACTACTACTGAACCATCAAAAACAATGAAATTCTGCCATTTGCAGCAGTATGGATGAGCTTGGAGAAAAGTATGCTAAGTGAAATAAGCCAGGTACAGAAAGAGAAATATCACATTTCCTCACTCATAAATGGGAACTAATAAAGAAACAAACAAACAAACAAACAAATAAATAAACAGAAAAGTAAGAAAGAATATAAAAGAAAGAAAGAAAGAAAAAGCAATCACAATAATACACTGATCTTTCAAAAGGAGAGAACAGAACTGTGGTTACTAAAGGTGGGGGAGAGGAAGAAGGTTTAGTAAGGAATTGGTTACTGGACACAAAAATGATTATGTTTTATAATGATTAATATACTAAATATTCTGATTTGATCATCATGTATTGTACACAGGTATTGATATTCTACTCTGTACCCCAGAAATATGTACATTCAATTATGTTTTAACTAAAAAAAGAAATGATGAAAAGGAGCTAATTTTTTTCTGACTTAAAAATGTAACAACTGAAATGGAAAATATGTAAAAGGAGTTCAAAATAAGATTTGAACAAGCAGAAGGAAGAATCAGCAAACATAAAGATAGGATAATTGAAATCACCAAGCCTGATATGCAGACAGGAAAAAGAATGAAGAAAAATGAAGAGAGCCTAAGGGACCTGTGGAATTACATATAGCAGATGATTATATGCATTGTTGAAATCCCATAAATAAGAGGGAGAGATAAAAAAGACAGAAGAATATTTTTTAAAATAATGGCTGAAAAAGTCCCAAATTATATGAAATACAGGAATCAACAAATTCAAGAAGCTCCACAAACTCCTAGTAGAATGAACTCTAGGATACACCAGACACATTATAATTAAACTGTTGAATATCAAAGAAAAAGAATCAACACTACCAGCCAATTTTTCATCAGAAACTTTGGAGTCAAAATGGTAGTGGAATGATATATTAAAATCGTTTTTTTAAAGGTCACTGAGAATTCCATGTCCCACATAATTGCCCTTCAAAACAGAGGGAGAAATTATGATATCCTCAAAGAAATACAAGCTGTAGGAGTTCACTTACCACTACACCTGCCCTATAGAAATGCTAAGGGGAATCCATCAGCTTGAGATGAAAAGAGGCTAGACAGCAACTCAAAGCTGTATAAAGATGTCCTATAATAAAAGTAAATACATAAGCAAATAAAAAGTGAACATTATGCAATTTTGCTTTGCAACAATGCTTATTATTTTCTATAAAATTTGCAATACAAATACATAACAAACAATTATAAATATATATTATAGGACACATATAAAGATGTAACTGTGACACAAATAGCATAAAGGAGTGGAAAACACAGCTGAATAGGAGTACATTATTTTATGCAATTAAAGCTAAATTAGCATCAATTCAAATTAGATTGTTATAATTTTTGGATGTTATATATAAACCTCAGAGTAGCCAGAATAAAACATCTAAAATATCAACAAAATAAAATGAGAAGGGAATCAAAACGTGTCACTACAAAAAATTAACTGAACTCTAAAAAAGGGCAGTAATGAAGGAAATAAAAGGCAAAAATCTATAATACATACAAATAAAATGAGAAGGGAATCAAAACGTGTCACTACAAAAAATTAACTGAACTCTAAAAAAGAGCAGTAATGAAGGAAATAAAAGGCAAAAATCTATAATACATACAAAAAATAGCAAAATGACAAATGTAATTCCTTTTTTTATCAGCAATTACTTGAAATGTAAGTGGATTGAACTATCCAATGAAAATGCAAAGATTGGTGAAATACACAAATTCTCATGGTCTAACTACCTACTGTCCATAGGACAAATAGTCTAAAATTAAGGGACACACAAAGATATTCCATGTAAATAGTAAAGAAAAGAGAGATTAGGTTTGTATACTAATATCAGACAGAATTAATATTTTTAAAAGATAAAACAGAAGACATTATGTACTGTTAAGAGTATAATTCATTAAGAAGATATAACAATTATAAGCACATATGCATAGAATATTAGAGCACCAAAATATATAAAGCAAAAATTGATAGATATGAAGGGAAAAATAGACAGTTTTATAATAATAGTTAGAAACTTCAATATGCCACTTTCAATAATACATAGAATTTATAGACAGAGGATCTAAGAAGATCTAATAAGTAAATAGAGAACTCAACAAGATTATGAACAAAGTAGACTTAGCAGACATATGTGAAACACTACATTTGGCAATGATAGAATATACCTTTTTTCTTTTAAGTGCACAGTGGGCATTCTGCATATAAACCATATGTTAAGCCACAAAACAAGTCTCAAAATGTTTAAAAAGATAAAAATGTTACAAGATATCTTTTGAGACCACATGGAATGAAGCTAGAAATCAATAATCAGACGTAAAATGGACAATTCACAAATATGTGGAAATTAAATAACATACCTTAAACAACCAATTGGTCAAAGAAGAAATAACAAGGAAAATTAGAATATGCACTGAGACAAGTGAAAATAAAAACACAACATATCAAAATTTATGAATGCTATAAGAGCAGTGATAAGAAGGAAATTTATAACTCTAAACACATAAATTAAAAAAAAGAAATATCTCATCAATAATTTAATTTTACACCTGAATGAACTAAAAAAAAGAATAAATACAAAGGTAGCAGAAAAACAGAAACAGTAAAGATTAAACCAGAGATAAATGAAATAGATTAGAAAAACAATAGAAAATAAAACCAAAAGTTGGTTCTTTTAAAAGATCAAAAATATTGACAAAACTTTAGTGAGATTGACTAAGAAAAAAATAAAAGTAGCATATTCAAATTTCTAAAATTGGAAACAAAAGTGAGTGCATTACCTACTGATCTTACTAAGTATCCTAAGAATACACTAGGAACAATTTTACCCCAACAATTTTGATATCCTAAATAAAACGGACAAATCCCCAGAAAATCACAAACTATTAAAAACAAATGATGAAGAAGTAAAAAATCTAAACATGTCTATAACTAATAAGGTATTTGAATCAGTAATCAAAATTCTCCCAAAAAAGAAAAGCTTTGAACCAGATGGCTTCACTAGTAAATTCTATCAAATATTTAAAATAGTAGTATAAGTCCTTCTTAAACTCTTCCAGAGAATTGTATGGGATGAAATATTTTCTAACTCATCTATGAGGTTAACATAAACTGATGCCGAAGCCAGACAAGGACATTACAAAAAAGGAAAACTACACTCCTATATCCTTTATAAATATTGATATAAATTTCTCAAAAAAAGTTAGTAAACCAAATTTAGTAGCATATTAAAAAGTCATACACCATGATCAAATGGAATTTATTTCTATAATATAATAATTATAAATGGAAAGATATCTTGTGTTCATGGATTGGAAAACTTAATATTGTCACCAGGAAATTACTACCTCGAACAATCTACAAATTTCATGCAAGCCTTATCAAAGTCCCAGCAGAGATTTTTGTATAAATTGAATAAAACATTGTAAAAATTCACATGAGATCTCGGGGACCTAAAGTTGCCCAAACAATCTGGAAATAAAGAGCAAAGTTGGAAGACTCCCACTTGCTGATTTCAAAACATATTATAAACCTATAATATTCAATATAGTGTGGTACTGGAATAAGGAAACACACCTATATCCATGAAAAAAAAAAAGCCCAAAAATAAACCTTCACATATGTGGTCAAAATATTTTTGATAAGGGTGACAAGACCATTCAATGTGGAAAGGATACTGTTTTTGAAAAAATGTTATTTGAGAAACTGGGTATCCACATTTAAAGGAATGAATTTGGATTTTTACCTGATGGTGTGTACAAAATTTAACTCAAAATAGATCAAAGAACAAAAGTAAGAACTAAAAATATAACACTCAGACAGAAACACAGGAGGGCACATTTATGAATTTGGACATTACAGTGATTTCTTAAATGTGACACTAAAAACACAGGCAACAAGAGAAAAAATACATAAACTGGACTTCACCAAAATTAAACCTTTTGTGAATCAATGTACAATATCAAGATGGGAAAAAGACAACACACGGAATTAGTGAAAATATTTTAAAAACATACATATGATTAGTGTTATTATCCAGACTATATAAAATTCTTACAACTCAACATCAAAATAGCAAACAACCAAAATTAAAAATTGACAAGAATTTGAATAGTATTTCTCCAAAGAAGATACACAAATGACCAAGCACATGAAAAGATGGTCAACATCACTGGTCAATAGGTAAATGCAAGTGAAAACAACGATGGGATACTGTCATCCCCGTTAGAATGGCTACTGGCAGCAAATGGGAAAGTGACAAGTGTTAGCGAGGATGTGGAGGAATTGGAATCCTTGTGAAGTTCCTGTGGACAATGGTTTAGTTATTCCTCCAAAAGTTAAACACAGAATTACCATAAGATTCACCAATTCTGTATATACCAAAGGAATTAAAAGCAAGGACTCAGTCAGATACTTGAACACAATGTTCATAGCAGCATTATTCATGATAGACACAAGTTAGAAACAACCGAGATGTTCATCACCAAATGAATGGAGAAAAAATGGTATATGCATGTAATGCAATAGTATTCAGCCTTAAAAAGGAATGAAATTCTGATACATGCAATAACATGAATGAACCTTGAAAACATTTGCTAAGTGAAGTTAGTCAGACATAAAATGTCAAATATGGTATGACGGTACATTTATGAGGTACCTAGAAGTAAAGCGATAGAGATAGAAAGTAGAGACTATAAGGTCCTGAGAAGAAGAGAGCAGAAGGTATTTTTTAATTGGTACAAGAGTTTCTGTTTGGGATGATGAAAAATTTCTGGAAATGGATAGTGGTAACAATTGTGCAACGTTGTGAACATATTTAATGCCACTTAATAGCACATTTTTAAATGGTTAGAATGGTAAAATTTGTGTATATTTTACCATAGTAAAGAAAAACTTGAAAAAAAAAATGTTCCAAGAAGATACTCCTGAGGGAAAAGTTTCCAGCAAAGGGAACAAAATACATGAAAGTCCTGAGGAAGAACAGTGTCTGACACAGGATGGCAGACAGCAGGATGGGGAGAGGAATTAGGGCCCCATGAGTGAGATCAGAAGGGTAGGCAGGACACAGACCTTTCAGGGTCTTTTAGACCATGACAGGGTCTTTGTGCTTACCCTGAATTAGATCAAATTTAAAGGGTTGTGAGCAAGTGGATTACATAATATGATTTATTTTTTAAAAAAATAGTGTGAGGTCATATGTTGAGAAGAGAATGTAGGATGGCCAGGTTGGGAACAGACAGATACATGTGCATGCTATTGCCAGCTATCCAGGCAAGGGATGAGGGAGATTTGAATTGGGATGGTAGCAGGGAAGACAGTGAGCATTTGGCAAATGGAGGACACATTTTGTACATAAAACTGAAAGGATTTGCTGATGGTTTTGATGTGTATTACAGGGAAGGGAAAAACTAAAAAATAATTCCAGGGATCTGGACACATTTTGTACATAAAACTGAAAGGATTTGCTGATGGTTTTGATGTGTATTACAGGGAATACACAGGGAAGGGAAAAACTAAAAAATAATTCCAGGGATCTGGGCTTGAACAATGGGTAAAATAGGGTTATGCTTTACCAAAAATGGAGAACAATGGTAAAGGCAAAGTTTCAAAGAATCCTGTCAACTTGTAAAATATTACCTACTGATGCTTATAGACTCTAAACAATCATCCTAGTCACAGCCTCCTCTGTTATAAAGCTTGAGTAGGTGCTAGAGCAAGAGCAGGACATGATCATTATTATACTTCCTGGTTAACCTCTCTGTAGTTCATAGTGACCTCCACTGGTTTGCAATTGTGGATATGTTTCTACGGAGCTTATAAAAGCTCACCAGGTGGGCAGGGGCCTGACACTTTTTCTAAAAGGAAATACCATCCAGACGGCAGAACACATTATCTGGAAGCTGTGGCAGTTGAAAACAACAGAAGAGACAGGTAAGTGTTCTGAAGCTAATTTAAGTCCTGAGAATGCTCTGTCTGTAATTAGAACAGGAAAAGGTTGTTGTATATTCAGGTTAGACACAGAAATCCACAAAGACCGTGTCGGGCTGGATCACAGATCCCTCTACCCCCCCACCCCATCCTGTGCAGGTCCTGAGCCAGGTATGCGAAAGAAAAAGTGGGTAGCCACCGGCAAAGTGGACATGCTTTATTCCAGACACAAGCTCCACCAGCCAGCAGTTCAGAGCTGCTGTCTTTCATACCTAAAGTACATAACAATGGCAACGAGCCAAGGGCTACGTGGGCGCACGTGCGTATTTACACCACACTTATATAACTTGCTTAAAACGGACATGCTTCTTTAATTTCTTTCAGTAGTGGTTTGTAGTTCTCATTGTAGAGATCTTTCACCTCCTTGGTTAAATTGATTTTATTTTTTTGTGTGTGACTGTTGTAAATGGGCTTACTTTCTTGATATTCTGTTAGCTCATTATTGGTGAATATAAATGCAACTGATTTGGGGGCACTTATTTTATATCTTTCAATGTTACTGAAGTTATTAACCATCTCTAGGAGTTTTTTGATAAAGTATTTAGTTTTCTTTTTGTATATAGGATCATGTCATCAGCAAATAGGGAAAGGTTGACTTCATCTTTTCCAATCTGGACAGACACAAAATGATAGAAAGATATTCCATGCTCTTGGATTGGAAGAATTAACATTGTGAAAATATCTATACTACCCAAAGTGATCTACAGATTCAATTCAATCTCCATCAAATTACCAATGACATTCTTCACAGAAATGGAAAAAAACAATCTCGACATTCATATGGAACAACGAAAGACCCCGAATAGCCAAAGCACTCTGGAACAAAACACATAAAGCCAGAGGCATAAAGCTACCTGACTTCAAATTATAATACAAAACTATAGTAACCAAAACATCATGGTTAGCATAAAAATAGACACTCGGACAAGTGGAGCAGAATAGACAACACAGGTATCACCCCTCAGGCTTACAGCCATCTGATATTTGACAAAGGGAACAAAAACGTACATTGGGGAAAAGACTGCCTCTTCAATAAATGGTACTGGGAAACTTGGATATTCATATGCCAAAAAATGAAACTAGACATGCACCTCTCACTATATATTAAAATCAACTCAAAATGGATTAAAGACTTAAGTATAAGACCTAAAACTGTAAAATTACTGAGGGAAAATATAAGTGAAATACTTCAGGAACTATGTCTGGGCACAGACTTTATGAACATAAGCCCAAAAGCACAAGCAATGAAAGAAAAAATAAACAAATGGGACTATATCAAACTAAAAAGCTTCTGCACAGCAAAAGAAATAATCAATAGACTGAAACAACAATCTAGAGAGTGGGAGAAAATGTTTGCTAGCTATGCATCTGACAAGGGATTAGTATCCATCATATACAAGGAACTCAAGAAATTATACAGTAAAAAAAAAAAAAAGAAAGAAACAAATAACCCAGTTAAAAAATGAGCAAAAGTACGGAATAGACATTTTTCAAAGGAAGACATATAAATGACCAACAGGTACATGAAAAAATGCTCAACATCACTAGACATCAGGGAAGTGCAAATTAAAAACACATTGAGATATCATCTCACCCCAGATAGACTGGCTATAATAAAAAATAATGAGAATAACAAATGCTGGTGAGGGTGTGGAGAGAAGGGAACACTTCCTACACTGTTGGCAGGATTGTAAATTAGAACAACCACTATGGAAAACAGTATGGAGGTTTTTCAAACAACTACAGATAGATCCTCCATATGATCCAGCAATCCCACTTCTGGGTATATACCCAAAGGAATGGAAATCATCATGTCAAAGGGATACCTGCACTCCCATGTTCATTGAAGCTCTGTTTACAATAGCCAAGACATGGAACCAACCTAAATGTCCATCAATGGATGATTGAATAAGGAAAATGTGGTATATATACAACATGGAATACTACTCTGCCATAAAAAAGAATGAAATTCTCCCATTTGCAACAACATGTATGTTCCTGGAGAAACTTATGTTGAGTAAAATAAGAAAAACACAGAGGGATAAAGGAAAGAAAGACCACAGTGGTATGTTGGACTTGCAGAAGGAGAGAACATACCTAGGGATACAAAGTGGAGTGAAGAAAGGGAGATGGGGAGGGTCAGGGATAATTGAGGGCATAATTGGGTGGGGGGTTGGGGTATAATCACAATTTGTGGTAATGGATATGCTGCCAATATGAATCTGGCCATCACATCTTGGGCACAAGTGGTGACAATTTGCTTTGTACCCCATGAATATTCATAACCAATTTAAAAAAATAAATAAATAAAGCGGATGTGCTGAATTACACCCAGCTGGATATGAGGTGAGGGGGCCTAACTAAACTAACTCCATTTTCCTCACAGGCTGTCAGTGTGAAGACCTGGTGAATTCTGACTACAGAGAACCAGAGCTCAATCGACCGGGCAGAGGCTTAGGAATAGGGCTAGAAACTGGGGCAGGTTTTGGCTGCAGTATGGCAAGCCACATTTACAAAGAAGGTCACAGAAACAAAAAATAAGACTTTGGATCCCCTGACTTTCCCAGGATCTCTAACCTCACATGAGAAAGAAATACAATGTTTCTCTTTGTTTCCCTAGCTCTTACCTTAGGAATTCATGAAACTCTTACTAAATAAAAGGGCCTGAAAGGAAAAACAAATGAGATGTGTCTATGGGAAAAGGAATCTTATCTGCCTTTGCCTAAGACAGGGTATAAGAGAGACCTTAGAAATAGAAAATGAGGGAGCAGAATAATCCCTTTATCCCCCAAAAGCAAAGGAATCAATGTGCAAATAAGAGATGGCCTTGTGTCTTAATCCATTCCTATGAGCTTTATATTTAGCTAAGAATAAATCTGATGATAAATTACAGGCTCCTTATCTATTTGACCCATTGATACAGTAAGTCCCTTAAATATTCATTGCCATTTATACTTCTCAATTATAATGGTGAATGTTTTACGCCTTTGTATGTATGGTGCGCATGTGAGCTAACTACCTTCATTTGTTTTTTTATTGTATTTTATTTTATGTTATTTATATTTTATTTATAATTAGGTGTTTACATTCTTATCTGTAGAATGCAGATGGTATGTGAGGGGCTCGTGAACTCACTCCCTTGCAGAGGCATCTTAACTCCCTTCCCAAGAAATAAACAGTGTGGTGTTATTAATAACAACAGCATGCACCTGCCATTTTCTGCATGGAGCCAAAAGTTTAGGAGAAAGGAGTACTATCTTGCAGTGGCTGATGGGGCTTAAGCCCAGGGTCACTATGCAGCTAGCCCCCAGGGATGCCTGCTATGTCAAATACCAGTGTGTTTGTGAAAATGCCATAGCTGATCTTTCCAATGACAAGGGAAGTAAGCCAGTGGGCACAGCAGTTGTGGTCTTGCAGCTGTTTATGATATTGCATGGCTATGAAGTGCTGGCTCTTATCTGATGCCTGGCTGTGTGACTACATTAACCAGTGAAAGATCAACTGATTCAATTTCAGTTATCCACTACTGGCTTTGTTTTCATCTCATCTGCCTCACAATATTTCTCTTTCTGCCAGGCATGAGGTTAGTGAGCATCATTTATTGAGTTTCCACAGTATGTATAGACACTTGAAGTAATGTATGAGTATTAATCGCAGCAGGCTTCTTTGAAGAAGCTACTGAATAAATTATTATTTAATTAAAGCTCAAATCAAGGCTGATAATAAAATGAATGTCTGAGCAGTTGGACGGTCCCTGCTTGAACCAATTGAAGTATAATTATACATGACCATGGACAAATCACTTTATTGGAACACCGGTGCCTGTAAAAGTGACTAACCCCAACTAATGACTCTTGTAAATCAAGGGAGAGTGATAGCTAATCAGAGGGAGGCCTCGCTATGGTGGGAAGTAAAATTGATGTGAAAAACCAATTTCCAGCACTGGTCAAAGGGAAGCAGATTTATTTTCTTGCTCAAAGCATCATGAATGAATCCTTGGGCAATATCACCTTTAGTTTTCTCATCATCACTATGAAGACACTGGATTTAGCATAAATGGATGAGCCAAAGCAGTGTTTCAGGTGGAGAGGGAGTGGAACGTTGAGTCACACACATAGACTTGAATCCAGGTTTTACTTGTTATCTGCAGTGTGATCTTGAGCAGGTACTTAAGTTTTCCAAGTCTTAGTTTCCACAACTGTAAAAATAATGTAATAACATATATTGGCATGACTTCATGAGATTGGAGACAGAATATGTAAAACACTTATGACATATTAGGTTCTGAATACATGATGTTGTTGATGGCTATCACTACTATAAATATTATTTATTGCTGAAAGTAGTCTTAATAATCTAAAATCGCTGAAAAGTTCTATTATGCTAAAAACCTGAGATTTGGGTGCTTATTTGGAATAACTCCTGGAGTTATTTTAACTAATGTGTTTTAGTGAAGCTCATATTAACATTTGTTATGTTGCTTCATTACTACTACATATTTTATTATGTAGATTTGTTAGAATAATTGGATAAGTACTCTCAAACAAAATGAAATCAGTTTGATATTCAAATACGACTACTTTAATTTTATGAACTTTTAAGTTATATGCTATAATTACATTCTTCATCCAAGTAAACACCACTTGTATCACCAGCCTAATAGCTCACTTATTATACATGCTGTAATATATTTTTATTGTTAGAACT
Source organism: Galeopterus variegatus (assembly GCF_000696425.1). Lineage (NCBI taxonomy): Eukaryota > Metazoa > Chordata > Mammalia > Dermoptera > Cynocephalidae > Galeopterus > Galeopterus variegatus. The sequence continues at coordinate 355,988 of NW_007730119.1, read as the reverse complement.
TTTGTTTATTTCTACCTTTGTACTATTGCCAGTAATATGAATTACATTAGATTTTTTTTTGAAAAATAAGTATTTGTTGATATGAATAAATATGTTGTATGTGTGGAAAACTACCATATAAGTAAACTGGCCTTTTCTGGGAATGTGTTAGGTTAGGTTGCAGACTCTCACATGTTGAAACAAGTGAAAATACTGAAGGTGGGATCTCTCCTCTCCTTTAGAATATTTCCTTTCTACTTGCCTCTTTTCTTCCACACTTTCTCCATCTTTCCATTAGAAGTACATTCCCACAACTTCCTGGCTTTCTGTCCCTTGTCTACATCTAACACACAGTTATATGGCCAGTAGTATGTCCAATTTAATCGCTATGGTTGACCCTGAAAATATTTTCAACCTTGATTTTTTAATCATCAACATTTCAGCAATGATTTTAATTGCTTTTCTATATTTAATAATTGTTTCTCACATTTAATATTCTAAGTATTTTATCTAGATCATTAAGTCCTTATGTACACCTTAAATCCCTTTAGTTTTTAAGGCAATGAATACATGCTGGTATCTATCTCCTATCTGAAAGAAGGTTCTGGTAACATGGGAGAGCACATATATTTTCCCAAATATTTTAAAATGTTCAATTCTCTGCAAGAATGAGAAGGTGGGATTAACCTCACTCCTTCGTGTACTGGAGGATACCACAACCTTAGTTTGAGAACACTGCAGAAAGCAGGACAAGCATGGACTGCCTTTAAATTGCACCAGAGCTGTCTAATGCTGCACAGCCTACCTGCTGTGGCTGCTCCCAGATCTGCCTATTTCATATTGTGCTCCAGGCTTTCTTTCACTGAAAATACAATAAAAAATAATTTGCCAAACAGCACACTCCACAAAGTTTAAGGAAACTTGCCTGAGGTTTATAATAAACTTCATATTAATTTTTTGGCCAATTCAAGACTATCAGTAATATTTAGCCAAATGAGTAATGCATAAACTTGTTTGCCCTTAAAGTTTTAAGAATGGAGCCATTCCTAAACTGCCTTTGCCAGCTGTCACATTTCTCTAGATTCTTCACAATGTGACCTAGAATTGAAAGTGATATTTTTAAATGAATAATTGTTCTTCTACTGATGGGAGAAGCTTTCTTCCATAGTATTCATTCTCAGGATGAGAGGTTACTGGAATAAGAACATTTTGTACATTTTCTAATATATTAAAAGATTCTAAATTGATCTCTCATTGTACAATTACATTAAGAGTGATCAGGCCAAAATATGGAATCATTGGAATTTACTCCATTTTGCAACAAAAAACAACTACTGAATTTGTTTTCCATCATCATTATTGTGTCCTATCAGGAAAAAAAAAATGTTTATTACTAAGTAAAGTAATTTTTGCTCAGAGAAGATTTTGTGCAATCAAAAACCACCAACCCCTAGCATTTATACAATCTAGACATGATATTGCAGCAGTTTCAATATAAGAACCTGTTTTTGTGTTCCAAGTGACTTTAAATAAGGTTATAGCAGAAGGCAATGAATTCATTATAAGCATGAACTTTTAAGAAATCATGGAACAAGTGAGATGTAAGAATTTGGAAACAATATAGTTCTAGAACAAATTATTGATACTAGATTTTATGCACATTAATAAAGAAGTTATACTCACTAAGGAAAATCATACAGTCATTAAAATTTTTTTTTTATTATGAGATAATTTCATTTAGATTAAGGAAATTTCTGAAAAACTTCATCACA
>NW_007730119.1:317032-353237 GCF_000696425.1 Galeopterus variegatus | reverse complement strand
TGTTCATCGCAGCTCTGTTCACAATAGCCAAGACATGAAACCAACCTAAATGTCCATCAATGGATGATTGAATAAGGAAAATGTGGTATATATACAACATGGAATACTACTCTGCCATAAAAAAGAATGAAATTCTCCCATTTGCAACAACATGTATGTTCCTGGAGAAACTTATGTTGAGTAAAATAAGAAAAACACAGAGGGATAAAGGAAAGAAAGACCACAGTGGTATGTTGGACTTGCAGAAGGAGAGAACATACCTAGGGATACAAAGTGGAGTGAAGAAAGGGAGATGGGGAGGGTCAGGGATAATTGAGGGCATAATTGGGTGGGGGGTTGGGGTATAATCACAATTTGTGGTAATGGATATGCTGCCAATATGAATCTGGCCATCACATCTTGGGCACAAGTGGTGACAATTTGCTTTGTACCCCATGAATATTCATAACCAATTTAAAAAAATAAATAAATAAAGCGGATGTGCTGAATTACACCCAGCTGGATATGAGGTGAGGGGGCCTAACTAAACTAACTCCATTTTCCTCACAGGCTGTCAGTGTGAAGACCTGGTGAATTCTGACTACAGAGAACCAGAGCTCAATCGACCGGGCAGAGGCTTAGGAATAGGGCTAGAAACTGGGGCAGGTTTTGGCTGCAGTATGGCAAGCCACATTTACAAAGAAGGTCACAGAAACAAAAAATAAGACTTTGGATCCCCTGACTTTCCCAGGATCTCTAACCTCACATGAGAAAGAAATACAATGTTTCTCTTTGTTTCCCTAGCTCTTACCTTAGGAATTCATGAAACTCTTACTAAATAAAAGGGCCTGAAAGGAAAAACAAATGAGATGTGTCTATGGGAAAAGGAATCTTATCTGCCTTTGCCTAAGACAGGGTATAAGAGAGACCTTAGAAATAGAAAATGAGGGAGCAGAATAATCCCTTTATCCCCCAAAAGCAAAGGAATCAATGTGCAAATAAGAGATGGCCTTGTGTCTTAATCCATTCCTATGAGCTTTATATTTAGCTAAGAATAAATCTGATGATAAATTACAGGCTCCTTATCTATTTGACCCATTGATACAGTAAGTCCCTTAAATATTCATTGCCATTTATACTTCTCAATTATAATGGTGAATGTTTTACGCCTTTGTATGTATGGTGCGCATGTGAGCTAACTACCTTCATTTGTTTTTTTATTGTATTTTATTTTATGTTATTTATATTTTATTTATAATTAGGTGTTTACATTCTTATCTGTAGAATGCAGATGGTATGTGAGGGGCTCGTGAACTCACTCCCTTGCAGAGGCATCTTAACTCCCTTCCCAAGAAATAAACAGTGTGGTGTTATTAATAACAACAGCATGCACCTGCCATTTTCTGCATGGAGCCAAAAGTTTAGGAGAAAGGAGTACTATCTTGCAGTGGCTGATGGGGCTTAAGCCCAGGGTCACTATGCAGCTAGCCCCCAGGGATGCCTGCTATGTCAAATACCAGTGTGTTTGTGAAAATGCCATAGCTGATCTTTCCAATGACAAGGGAAGTAAGCCAGTGGGCACAGCAGTTGTGGTCTTGCAGCTGTTTATGATATTGCATGGCTATGAAGTGCTGGCTCTTATCTGATGCCTGGCTGTGTGACTACATTAACCAGTGAAAGATCAACTGATTCAATTTCAGTTATCCACTACTGGCTTTGTTTTCATCTCATCTGCCTCACAATATTTCTCTTTCTGCCAGGCATGAGGTTAGTGAGCATCATTTATTGAGTTTCCACAGTATGTATAGACACGTGAAGTAATGTATGAGTATTAATCGCAGCAGGCTTCTTTGAAGAAGCTACTGAATAAATTATTATTTAATTAAAGCTCAAATCAAGGCTGATAATAAAATGAATGTCTGAGCAGTTGGACGGTCCCTGCTTGAACCAATTGAAGTATAATTATACATGACCATGGACAAATCACTTTATTGGAACACCGGTGCCTGTAAAAGTGACTAACCCCAACTAATGACTCTTGTAAATCAAGGGAGAGTGATAGCTAATCAGAGGGAGGCCTCGCTATGGTGGGAAGTAAAATTGATGTGAAAAACCAATTTCCAGCACTGGTCAAAGGGAAGCAGATTTATTTTCTTGCTCAAAGCATCATGAATGAATCCTTGGGCAATATCACCTTTAGTTTTCTCATCATCACTATGAAGACACTGGATTTAGCATAAATGGATGAGCCAAAGCAGTGTTTCAGGTGGAGAGGGAGTGGAACGTTGAGTCACACACATAGACTTGAATCCAGGTTTTACTTGTTATCTGCAGTGTGATCTTGAGCAGGTACTTAAGTTTTCCAAGTCTTAGTTTCCACAACTGTAAAAATAATGTAATAACATATATTGGCATGACTTCATGAGATTGGAGACAGAATATGTAAAACACTTATGACATATTAGGTTCTGAATACATGGTGTTGTTGATGGCTATCACTACTATAAATATTATTTATTGCTGAAAGTAGTCTTAATAATCTAAAATCGCTTCATGAGATTGGAGACAGAATATGTAAAACACTTATGACATATTAGGTTCTGAATACATGATGTTGTTGATGGCTATCACTACTATAAATATTATTTATTGCTGAAAGTAGTCTTAATAATCTAAAATCACTGAAAAGTTCTATTATGCTAAAAACCTGAGATTTGGGTGCTTATTTGGAATAACTCCTGGAGTTATTTTAACTAATGTGTTTTAGTGAAGCTCATATTAACATTTGTTATGTTGCTTCATTACTACTACATATTTTATTATGTAGATTTGTTAGAATAATTGGATAAGTACTCTCAAACAAAATGAAATCAGTTTGATATTCAAATACGACTACTTTAATTTTATGAACTTTTAAGTTATATGCTATAATTACATTCTTCATCCAAGTAAACACCACTTGTATCACCAGCCTAATAGCTCACTTATTATACATGCTGTAATATATTTTTATTGTTAGAACTTTTGTTTATTTCTACCTTTGTACTATTGCCAGTAATATGAATTACATTAGATTTTTTTTTTTGAAAAATAAGTATTTGTTGATATGAATAAATATGTTGTATGTGTGGAAAACTACCATATAAGTAAACTGGCCTTTTCTGGGAATGTGTTAGGTTAGGTTGCAGACTCTCACATGTTGAAACAAGTGAAAATACTGAAGGTGGGATCTCTCCTCTCCTTTAGAATATTTCCTTTCTACTTGCCTCTTTTCTTCCACACTTTCTCCATCTTTCCATTAGAAGTACATTCCCACAACTTCCTGGCTTTCTGTCCCTTGTCTACATCTAACACACAGTTATATGGCCAGTAGTATGTCCAATTTAATCGCTATGGTTGACCCTGAAAATATTTTCAACCTTGATTTTTTAATCATCAACATTTCAGCAATGATTTTAATTGCTTTTCTATATTTAATAATTGTTTCTCACATTTAATATTCTAAGTATTTTATCTAGATCATTAAGTCCTTATGTACACCTTAAATCCCTTTAGTTTTTAAGGCAATGAATACATGCTGGTATCTATCTCCTATCTGAAAGAAGGTTCTGGTAACATGGGAGAGCACATATATTTTCCCAAATATTTTAAAATGTTCAATTCTCTGCAAGAATGAGAAGGTGGGATTAACCTCACTCCTTCGTGTACTGGAGGATACCACAACCTTAGTTTGAGAACACTGCAGAAAGCAGGACAAGCATGGACTGCCTTTAAATTGCACCAGAGCTGTCTAATGCTGCACAGCCTACCTGCTGTGGCTGCTCCCAGATCTGCCTATTTCATATTGTGCTCCAGGCTTTCTTTCACTGAAAATACAATAAAAAATAATTTGCCAAACAGCACACTCCACAAAGTTAAAGGAAACTTGCCTGAGGTTTATAATAAACTTCATATTAATTTTTTGGCCAATTCAAGACTATCAGTAATATTTAGCCAAATGAGTAATGCATAAACTTGTTTGCCCTTAAAGTTTTAAGAATGGAGCCATTCCTAAACTGCCTTTGCCAGCTGTCACATTTCTCTAGATTCTTCACAATGTGACCTAGAATTGAAAGTGATATTTTTAAATGAATAATTGTTCTTCTACTGATGGGAGAAGCTTTCTTCCATAGTATTCATTCTCAGGATGAGAGGTTACTGGAATAAGAACATTTTGTACATTTTCTAATATATTAAAAGATTCTAAATTGATCTCTCATTGTACAATTACATTAAGAGTGATCAGGCCAAAATATGGAATCATTGGAATTTACTCCATTTTGCAACAAAAAACAACTACTGAATTTGTTTTCCATCATCATTATTGTGTCCTATCAGGAAAAAAAAAATGTTTATTACTAAGTAAAGTAATTTTTGCTCAGAGAAGATTTTGTGCAATCAAAAACCACCAACCCCTAGCATTTATACAATCTAGACATGATATTGCAGCAGTTTCAATATAAGAACCTGTTTTTGTGTTCCAAGTGACTTTAAATAAGGTTATAGCAGAAGGCAATGAATTCATTATAAGCATGAACTTTTAAGAAATCATGGAACAAGTGAGATGTAAGAATTTGGAAACAATATAGTTCTAGAACAAATTATTGATACTAGATTTTATGCACATTAATAAAGAAGTTATACTCACTAAGGAAAATCATACAGTCATTAAAATTGTGTTCCAAGTGACTTTAAATAAGGTTATAGCAGAAGGCAATGAATTCATTATAAGCATGATCTTTTAAGAAATCATGGAACAAGTGAGATGTAAGAATTTGGAAACAATATAGTTCTAGAACAAATTATTGATACTAGATTTTATGCAGATTAATAAAGAAGTTATACTCACTAAGGAAAATCATACAGTCATTAAAATTTTTTTTTTATTATGAGATAATTTCATTTAGATTAAGGAAATTTCTGAAAAACTTCATCACAGTTTAACCAAAGCTGTTAATTACCAAAACTTAACACTTCCCAAGTCACTTGAGAACTGAGATGAAGAAAGGTGTCAGTAGTGATGTAGGCATAATACATGGAAGAAGAGTGCCAGTGACATGGCCTGACTTTGTCTTTGTCACTCATATATTTAGCACTTTTGTCAGGAAGCTAGAAGGATGTTCAGAAAGACTGCAAGGGAAAGCATAAGGGTATAGGTTGTTTAAAAAGTTGCAATAATAATAAAATTAAAGAGGAAAAAAATCACAATGGCGGTAGGAGTGGGTATAAGTCAAACCAATGAGTTACTTTGAATTACGATCAAGTAAGAAAGTAATTCTCTGCATTCATATAAAATCTGGACTAAATATAAACAAATACGAATTAAAAATACAAACACAAAAACTGATAAATTCAGGGAATAAAGGCCCAGAAATTACGATTTATTAATAAGCTCAGTTAAGGAAGTAGATCTGATAGGAATGCTGAAAAGCTGATAAAGATCCAGACTTGGGGAAATCTTAGATAGAAGTATAAGACTCCCCTTCCTTCCATCCCTGTAGCGATAACAAAGAAGGTGAACATACGAGAGCCCAGCCCACTACTGAAAAGTAGGTAAGGATGATATTGAGATGCCTCTACCTTTGAGGAATGACAGGCTGGTACTTCTTTCTTTAGTGAAGTCAGCTTGTTCTTGTAGGATGTAACCAAAAGACCTCCTAGATTCCATGGGTTCCTTAAAGTTTAGGATGGAGAGAGGAGGCTGAGGTATCTGGAGAATGTGCTACTTGGATCCAGTAAACAAAAGAGCTATAGAGTAGTGAGTATGGAATGGAAATAATTTTCCCACAGTAGACATGTGTTGCACTGTTGATCAGACAGGAGCACTTGGACCAAAGTCTGTCAGATTTGAGGGGATAGTGCCTTGGGTACCCAAGCAGTGGGTGGCTCCACTTAGAAGGAAGGCACAAGTTATGGCTCTTGAAGGAGAAAAAGTGAGATGTCCTTGTCTTTTACATGACAGGTGGTGGTGCCAGGAATAGGACTAGGAAATTTTTTACAAATGATCCAGAAGACCCAGTGTTCGGGAAGACACACCATGGAGTGGCCTCATGTGGCTTCACTGGAGGCGTAGTAGTACTCTTTGCTGTTGAGACACAGGGAGGAATCCACCAGCCAACTTGGCAGAGGGTGTGGAGAAATGACAGAAGTTTATTTATAAAAAAGTGGTGTCATTCCCTGAAAACGAAGGTGACAGTAGCAAGAGAGCAGATAAGCCTCATGAGATGTGGTGCCTAGCAGGGGTCATAAATTTTCCCAGCTGGATTCCCCATGACCCCAATTCTTTGTACATGTCCAGGGTGCCGAATCAGCTCTCCAACTACAAATTCAGGAGAAAACATCTAAATGAAAATGTGAAGGGTCAGAGACAATTGTCCTTACTTTGTTTTAGGAATAAACACTAAATCATACAGTTGTCTCATTTTAAAATGATAAATTAAAAGAGGGAGGAAAAAACAATGTTAATCCCAAGGAAATCTATTATGTCAAAGAAACAAAACAGCAATCAAAGGCAGAAATACATATATTTTAACAAATTCACTGTAGGGAAGAGAAGTAAACTTTAAACAGCATCTGCTGTTATGTTATTCAAATTTATGGAGCATGGATTCTATGAAATGAAATAAGATAGAATAACAGTGTGAGGTGAAAAGTTAATTGAGAGGCAAGCAGAAACTTAAAACAAAATGCTATACAACAGGAAGAATGTCATAAAATTAAATATGCATCAACATAATTATAAACAATACACATTAAACATAAGTTAAAAGGATAACTCAAAAAAGCAAATTAGCGAGATAGTGGACATTTGTGTGTGTATACATTTGGTTGTCTAGCCAAAAAGCACCCATTAAATTTTGGGGTGTCTCAAAGTGAGGAGACAAAGTGCTGTTCCCCTAGAAAAAGCCAGATAAGGGTAGATATTTCCCTTTTTTTCTCTTTGGCAAGTAGCGGGGTCATATGGTTCAAGGGTTGACCAAGATTGACCAAGCACAGGAATTTGCATCTTACAATATTGTTTCACACAGAAGCAATTTTGGAGAGAATTCTTGTAGATTCAGCATTCAGCAGTATGATAGAGAGAATAAAGATCCCCAGAGGACACCACCAGTGTCCAGTAGTGGTGGCGACAGTTACACAGGTGAGTGTCCTGCAGCAGCAGTGCCCATCCAGTGTCCAAGGTAGGTGGTTCCTGGTGATGCTCTTGTCTGTGCCTTGCCACCATCTGTTCCTGCCAACTCTTTGTATCCAGTTCTCAGGCCCACTCACTCCTTCAAGGGGTGATTTGAGTATTTGACTATGCTTTCTACAAATGCTCTTTCTGCTTTGATTTTTATTGTCTAAATCCAAGAAATTTGACTCAACAAGTAATTTGGGGGATAAACTTTCTCAGGAGCAAGCATACAAAGATGAAATGATGATAAAGGAGAGAAAATAGATATTAAACTTTTAGATATCAAATGTTTCCGAAGATATAAGAAAAACTGAAATAGAAGCAATAACCAATGATGCAATGTAACAAGGCTTTTCCAGACTGAAAAATAATATTGGAATTTATATATTGAATATACTTACCAGATACCAACCAAATACTATTTGGAAGGTCATAATGTTTTTTAAAAAATTCAGAAAGCATGATTTGCACATGGATGTGGCTGGAAATGACAGAAAATAAATGTTTGATTATTAAAACAAGTTTGGAAAGCTTTGGATGAAGCAGAGTTTACCAGGATTCTTGGCTGCAGTGCTTCTCAGAGCCTTTATATGGTAATGTGCATGGTGGTTCTTCAAAAAGGATAACACAATGTATTCCACTTACCAAATTATTGGAAGTGAAGACTTTTTCAAATATATTTTTTGAGTATACTGTTTCACCAAACAGAATAGTAAATGTTGAAACAGACATATCCTTGTGAAAATCATTGTCTTCAAGATCAAGTAAGAAATTCTTTAAGCACCAAGCACAATAAAGCAGTACCTCACACACACGCAAAAATATCACAATGACATTAGACTTCTTTACAGCATAATTTCCAGCAAAGCAATTAAGGTATTTGTAAATTTTGAGCTTCAAGATCAAGTAAGAAATTCTTTAAGCACCAAGCACAATAAAGCAGTACCTCACACACAAGCAAAAATATCACAATGACATTAGACTTCTTTACAGCATAATTTCCAGCAAAGCAATTAAGGTATTTGTAAATTTTGAAAGAAAAATGATATGTCTCAAAAATGTTCTACTTAGACAAGTTGTCACTCATATGAGATAGTTACATAAGGGCATTCTCAGATTTGAGTGGCCTCTGAAAATATAACACCCAACTATCATTCCATATTTGTGCTTATCTGTGAAAGATATGTAGAACTCATTCTAGATAATCAAAGAAAGGCTTCATGTGATTGAATAAAATCATGGCTTTTTATTTGGGGAAGTCTTGGTACATCAACAAGAGAGAGACATGCACACCTTGTGTTTTATGTAGCCCTAGAAAAACTGGAAAATGGTTTGCTCACATAGTCATAAATGACTAAGAGATGAATAAGGTGAACATCATGTATGAAAATAACCTATGTGTAATTTTAATGATCCTTAGGAAACCTAGAAGAGGGCATGAACATTAACGTATCCAATAGAAGCTTGCTGATGCCAAGCATGTAACTAACACTGTGCTAGATGCTACAAAAAATATAAAATAAGTTGAATGCAGTTCAGATCCATTCTCCTGAGACTTTCTAAATTTGGGAGGAGTCAGAGTTTGCGTACAATTATTTCAAATACTTTCTTATATTAATGACTTTTTATGATTTAAAATGATTTGAAAATATACAGGGATCTTTTAAGTTAATAGAATAACAAGCTTGCAAGCTCTGGAGTGCCAGTTTGGAAGCAGATGGTTCAGGCAAAACGTTGTGGGCTGTTCTTCTCATTGCTAGTTAGCACTTGCTTTTACAATCTCCTGACCATATGTAGTGGTCTCCCCCAGCTCTCTGTTTTTAACTTCTTTTAACAAGATATGACAGTCATAACAGACTTGTTTATTCAAACTGCTTCATCAGAGTCATGATTGATTATAACAAGGTTAGGCAGAATTTGGTGTTGTCAACCAAATTGAAAGTTAATGATAATCTGGCACTAGATGATGTAAGGAGTATATAAATAACTTCTATTCCCTTTTTGAAATGTATTTAATTAGATATTTTGACTTCATTCCTTGCTCTGACTTGGGTAATAATATTATTAACTTATTATAATTATGAAGCACAGGGACACAATCTTTTATCTAAAACTCCTAAAACCAGAAGTATTTATATATATATACGAATTAAAAAGTTTATATATGAATTAAGTGTAGTAAGACAGTATATATATTATGTATTTTATAATGTTTCTCCCTATATTAAAAAATAAAACACAAAAATATGATTATCTAAGTGGGACACTTAAGATAAATATTTCACATTGGTTTCAGTCCATTTTTGCCACAAATGAGCTCAGGTAGGGTGAACTTCTATTGCTGAAAAAAAATTTTTTAAAATAAAAAAATATTTTAGTTTGCTAAGCCTTTAGATTTCAGAATTTTGTATAAATGATCATGGGTCTGTACTACCTATTGAAAAACTCTTTCATATTCATGAGTGTACACATACCTCATTTTATGCAGCAGCTGTGCTACTAAGAAATAGTATGTATATAAAAATCTTTTCTTCTACATTAAAACGTCAACTCGTTTTTCTCAATTGCAACCAGCACTATCCAACTCACCACCAGGTTGTAGAGATTCTCTCTTTAAGGGTCTTTTAAAACTATAACTTTGCCGACAATAGTGTTTTTCTAAAACACAAACCTATGCATGGTATTACTCTACATAAAATATGTCCCTTGCTCCCCATAAATTTCAGTAGGGGGTCCTAACACCTCAGCCAGAGCACAATACACTTTTGACGTTTACCTTCACCTCTGATCCTTTCCTGCTGCTGAACCATGACATTCCCTGCCTCGGTTTCTTCTGTCGTGCTTTCCCACAGGCTTGGGTTTCTTTCAGAAATCCACAGTACTGCTTCTCTTTCCATCTATTCCTACTCATCTTTTTAGAGTCAACTTCTCAAACTTGTTCACATACCCCAGTTCTGAGCTTCCATATCATCTTGAAATACATTTATCAAAATACTTAAACAGTCATCTGTAGCGGTGTTTTTGCTCTTTCTCATCTACCTCCAGTTTTATGCATATTGTTATACATGTACAACTAATAAAAGTTGTTATATGCCAGAAACTACTCTACAGACTTCTTCATTTAATCTATAAGGCAGGTTTCTATTAGCTTCCCCATGCCATTATACAAAGTAGAATTTGAGGCTCAAAGAGGAATACCCCAAATCATGCAGCAAGCAAATAGCCAACCCAAGATTTGAATCTAGATACTGTGTCTCTAAAGCCTGTGAGTTTAACCACTATGCTATACTTCTCCACAAATATGCTGCAAGTGGTTACTATTTAATAATCTTAAGCAGAAGACATAGAAATTGGTTGTAATGGAATTATTCCTATATTTATGTAATCCCTAGAAGAGTATTTAAAACTATATATGCTTCCTAAAAAACTGTAAAATGTCCTTTGTTCTAGGGTGATATGATGAATTGTTACAAAACTGCCATCAATGAGTCCATTGCTGAGTTCCTCCCTTTGTGTGGTCCCCTTCAACATTGAATCTGGGCTGACCTTATGACTTATTTAGACCAGTAGAATGTAAGTGTTTCATTGTGAAAGTTCCTTTTATTTATTTGTTTGTTTGTTTGTTTATAATTTATTTCTTATTAGCCAAATGCATGCCTTTAAAAGACATTCACTTTCTGTCTTGGTTCTCTTGTCACTCTGCGATTCCATTTAAAGAAGCCCAGGCTAGTCCCCTTGAAGATGAGAGGCCACATAGATAGAGAAGACCTGGAAAATAGAAAGGCAAGAATAAAGAGAGGTCCAGCCAGATACTAGCCATTCCAGTTATCCCAGCTGAGACAGCAGATTTGTGAGTGAGACCATCTTAGATGTTCCAGACAATCACCAGAAATGCATGAGTAACCTAAATGGAAGAGAGGTAAAACACCCAACTGAGTTTCAGAAGGGAGAACAAACCTAAGGTTACTGGAGATGGGCAGAGAGGGTGGGTTTTGGGGAATGAACAGAAGGAAGGAAGGAAGAAAGAAAAGACCACAATAATTCACTGAACATTCAGAAGGGAGAACAAACCTAAGTTTACTGGGTTTGAGATGGGCGGAGGGAGTGAAGGGTTTTCAGGAGGGACAGGTCGGGTAAAAGGCATAAAGAAAAATCATGATTTGTAATAATGAATATGCTAATATTAATAATAATAAAAACTGAATGCAAAGCTGTGAAGACACAAATGGTAGTTACTGTTTTAAGACACTGAATTTTGAGGGGGCTTTCATGTACTGTTGCAGTAATTGGTACCAGGAAATGGGGTCCTGTATTAACAAAATTCTGAAATGTGTCATTGGCTTTTGGAGCAGGAGGTGGGTAAAGGCTGGAAAGATGGTGAGAAGATAGTTAGTGGAGACTGGAAAAGGGACAACCATGGTAAGTAGTTGAAGAACAATTGGTAAATTGTCTCCTGGGGTAGCTTGGAAGATAAAACATGCATTTAATGGGCTGTGAAACTGACTAAAGAGGTTCGCTGGCAGTATACTAAAAGTAACAGCTGGCTTTTTTTTCTGCATATAAGTCATGTAAAACAGAAATAAANTATACTAAAAGTAACAGCTGGCTTTTTTTTCTGCATATAAGTCATGTAAAACAGAAATAAAGTTATGAAGGAACTGTATAGTTCTCTGAATCTTTTATATATTTTTGAAGTAATCCAGTTATCCCAGCTGAGACAGCAGATTTGTGAGTGAGACCATCTTAGATGTTCCAGACAATCACCAGAAATGCATGAGTAACCTAAATGGAAGAGAGGTAAAACACCCAACTGAGTTTCAGAAGGGAGAACAAACCTAAGGTTACTGGAGATGGGCAGAGAGGGTGGGTTTTGGGGAATGAACAGAAGGAAGGAAGGAAGAAAGAAAAGACCACAATAATTCACTGAACATTCAGAAGGGAGAACAAACCTAAGTTTACTGGGTTTGAGATGGGCGGAGGGAGTGAAGGGTTTTCAGGAGGGACAGGTCGGGTAAAAGGCATAAAGAAAAATCATGATTTGTAATAATGAATATGCTAATATTAATAATAATAAAAACTGAATGCAAAGCTGTGAAGACACAAATGGTAGTTACTGTTTTAAGACACTGAATTTTGAGGGGGCTTTCATGTACTGTTGCAGTAATTGGTACCAGGAAATGGGGTCCTGTATTAACAAAATTCTGAAATGTGTCATTGGCTTTTGGAGCAGGAGGTGGGTAAAGGCTGGAAAGATGGTGAGAAGATAGTTAGTGGAGACTGGAAAAGGGACAACCATGGTAAGTAGTTGAAGAACAATTGGTAAATTGTCTCCTGGGGTAGCTTGGAAGATAAAACATGCATTTAATGGGCTGTGAAACTGACTAAAGAGGTTCGCTGGCAGTATACTAAAAGTAACAGCTGGCTTTTTTTTCTGCATATAAGTCATGTAAAACAGAAATAAATTTATGAAGGAACTGTATAGTTCTCTGAATCTTTTATATATTTTTGAAGTATAAAAATAAAATAAAGAAGGTCCAGGGTATAGTGATTTTGAAATACAGCTGTTTCTCATCTCTAGTCATCCATAAAATATTCTCAAAGTAAGAAATAGCCTTGAGGCCAAAAAATAAATAAAAAGTAGCAGAACACTATTTGAGACTATTTGTAATATCTCTCTCTGAATGATATAAGAATTACATAGAAAACCTTTACAGCTAAAAGAATAAATAAAAAAGAAGAAAATGGCAGTTTATAAGGATAGAATCACCGTACAGCAACATCACACATTATCCGAAGTAGAAATATGACTGTTTTCACAGCAATTATGGCTATGCCTACAGCAGGATGAAGGAAACCTCAATCAGATTCCTAGGAAACCCACATACTTCAAAAGAGAGTTGTATTAGTGAAAGCAGTGTCAGTTTAGATTAAAACATAAAACAAAACTGAGAATTGTTCTAAATGAAAATGAAAACAGAACTCTTTTTACCAAATATATATCATCAGAAAACAGGCTGAAAGAATATGCAGCAATAAGCTTACACCATTTTTCATGTTAAAAGAAAAAAAATGGAAAACTGTTTTAGAAGGTAGAGCCAAGATTCAAGAGGGCAGAGCCAATGGCCATTTAGAATAATGCACTAGAAAAGTATGTACAGGAAACAAAAATGGTCTTTATTAAGAACTATACCCTTCTTCCAGGGTTGGGTAACTGGCAGTGTGTGTCTGGCTGAGTTTAAGAATTGCTACACATTAGTGATTGCTATGTTTTCCCACTCAGCCCCTTTTTGGATACATTGTTCTGATGGTTATCCTGTCCCTGTCACATCAGTTTGTATCTAGAGGAGGGATGGTATAGATAACTTGTTTTTCTAATTTACAGATCTCTGGGTTAAGAGCAGATGTACTCCAATATGGGCATTCTTCCATTTTCTAAGAACTGATACCTTCACAAATGTATAAGTTTCTGAGGAAGGAACCACAGAAAGGATCTGCTGACCTACCAAGCTGACTCTTATTTGAACTTGAGTCAAAATTCTACCATAAGCCCCATTTTAACTTGTGGACCACAGTGGCCAGGACCCAGAGTCCAAGGATTAGTGACAGAACCAGTGTCTAGTAATCTCCAAAAGATCTACATATTATGTTTTTCCAGGGCACAGTCACTCAAGTAATGGATCATGGGCTCCTTAGAGGAAGACTTGGAGGATGATTTTTAATGACACTGCTGCAAAGAGAGAGGAACTGGCTTCTTCTTTAATCAAGCAACTATGCTGGGAAAAGTAGCTTAGCTTTGAAAATAGGGTGAAAAGGAGTAACTCTTCATTACAGTGACTCATTCCAAGTTTTTGGCCACCAGACTGGAGTTTTTCCTTTTACAGGAAGAAATACCTATCTACTTTATTCCTAGGATAACTGTCATAAAATTAGCTACAGCTTAGCTTTGAAAATAGGGTGAAAAGGAGTAACTCTTCATTACAGTGACTCATTCCAAGTCTTTGGCCACCAGACTGGAGTTTTTCCTTTTACAGGAAGAAATACCTATCTACTTTATTCCTAGGATAACTGTCATAAAATTAGCTACTATCTGAGACACTGAAGTTCAATGCATTCGGGTAACCATTTGGTACCTACTGACCATTAAAATAAATTCATCTAACATGTCTTTCATAGTTAAACACTGTCATTTGGGCTCTGCAATTCTATCTTATCATTCCCATTGAAATCAGTAAATTCACTGGTAGCCTCTGCCACCATAACCCTTGGCCAAGACAGGATTGAGCACCATAGGACTTTCCAAGCATACTGAAGATCCCTTCACTAAAGGATGACTTAGCGAAGGGAGTGGTTTCGGGGCTCTCTTGGGGAATTGGGTAGAGGACACATATCATAAAACACCTCCAACATTTCTGTCTTCATAAGCTGTTAGATTGCAAAGGAAATTCTGACATTTTAATTTCATTAAGTCTAAGTCTTAGTCAACTAACAAACTAAAATGCTGAAGCCATTTCTGGAGTATCTAGTAAGTGCACCCATATCAATAAAATAGACTTGATCCAGTGTTGTATTCTGCTCCCAGGTCTAACATCCTCTGAATGCATTACATACATATTCCTCAGGTTTCTGTTTGCTTGAATTAATCATATTTTTCAACTCTTTGGAGGGGTATATTACTTCCTACTAAATCATAGCTTGTACTTGGCCCATGGAACAGGCTAATATCTGACTCTAGTAGTGGAACCAGCAGCAACAAAGTTGGGATTTGGGGGAAAATTAATATACCTTTATAAAGCAACTGTCCTAGATAAATTTATTGCAGAATTTTCAAGAAATGGAGGGCTAGTCTTCTCAGATGTGGGAGGGAAAAGTTGCTTCTGTATGCAAGGGAAACTCAGAGTGATTTGGGGTTCCAAGAGTCTTAGCTTAACCTGAATCCAACTGGAATTTCCTATTTCAAGTTTCAGAAATTCTCTAACTTCTGTATGAATGGTGAGTCTGCAAATTTAGATTCCATTGCAATTCCATAAGCTACACAATTAAATTTTGGTTTTAATTTTCAACAAAATTACCTCTGTGGCTATAAGAGATAAGAAAATATACAGGGTTTTCTTAGAACTCTGCTTCTCTATGACTTCAGATAAAAGTTTAATGACTACCTTGTTATTTTCTTCTTATAGATGCAGCTCCCATCACCATGTTGTAGTCATCATGATGGCCACAAGTCAAGAACAGTTGCCTGTCGATTTCCCAAGACACTTCCTTAGTTGTATTTTACTGAAATAAATCACAGGTAAAATTTTGGTCAATCATGGTGTCATGATATTCCATGGATTAGGAGAATCGCATTACCCATTTTCAAGGAGCCAATGTTGTATTCAAACCTGGGGACAGAACCCAATCAATGTCCCCAAACCCCATTTTAGAGGTTTTAATTCCTCTTCTGGTACAAATTGTCTGTATCAGCTAAGGTCCAGACAAGAGGCAAAAATCACAAGAGCAATTTTACTAGAGAAAATATAAGGAGTCACTACTCTATATAAAGTTGTTAACTAGTTAACTAAAAAGGCTAAAAAGAGAGCAGGACTAAAGTGTCTCAGAGGTATTCACTCCAGGAATCTGCTACTATTTCTAGAGATGAAGGAACAAAGGGGAGAGTTTATAATCTTTGAATCTTAGAAGTTTTCAGGAGGGGATCCACTGAGCTATAAAACTCACACCTGTGAGGCTGAGCAGGTACTTGGCTGGTACTTGTGTTTCTAAGGGAAGGGCAGCCTAGCTAGTTCTCCAGTGTTAGACAAACTCCAAACTAGATTCAGCTGTTGTATAAGATGCAGATGTAATGAAGAACCATTACGTGAGTGCAGACAGAAAAGAGCAGTTTCTTCTCTTTCCTTCTCTCTAACAACTTCTCCTTAGTACCCCTATTAGCAGAGACTAATGGGAACCCAGCTGGTAGAACAGAACTGTGGTTTACATAGTGCCAGCATTAGTATCACAAGTCAGGAGATAGAAGGGTGGGTTTGAAGCTGAGATACAATTTCTTAGTAATTGACACAAGGAGGAAACAGTATATCCTCCAAGGAATGCATACTCACCAGCGACCAACTCAGATGGCTGGAGGAGAGACAAGGAAGCACATACAAGAAGACAGGGCCAAGGGCATATGGAGAACTCCAGACAAGGTAGTTGTTCCCAGGAAGCAGAACTAGAATCCAAACAAGGAACTTCCCCCATTACCAGGGTAGGGCCCTTCATAATCCTTTTCAGCAGGTATTTATCCTCAGTATGGAAATGTGATACGTACATTTCCCATGCTTCCCTTTTCTGAATGGGACTTTTATTGCAGTTACCTTGCCTTCTTTCTGCCATTACAGAGAGGGATAAGGTGGCTCGTCAAGACCACAAACAGCCACATTTAGAACTGAAGGAGAGAACTGCACATCATCTTGACTGATAACTAGTGACCAGAGGGACAGAATATGACAGAGATGGTAGCTGTCCATAAACGTGTGCTCTTTCCCTTCTATAATATAGAGATATACTTATAAAGAGGCTGCCCAGGCAGACATCCCATTGCCCATCTCCCCATCCAATCCACATTTTTAGGTACGAGTATGGAACTAATTTTGTCAATAAAGTGTTTTAAAAAAAAATCAACAAGTGCCACTCTGGGACAGGGAAAATTTAGTAGCAGATGAATTCTCTGCATCCTCTTTTTCCTTTTGCTGACTTGCCCAGGCAGACATCCCATTGCCCATCTCCCCATCCAATCCACATTTTTAGGTACGAGTATAGAACTAATTTTGTCAATAAAGTGTTTTAAAAAAAATCAACAAGTGCCACTCTGGGACAGGGAAAATTTAGTAGCAGATGAATTCTCTGCATCCTCTTTTTCCTTTTGCTGACAAATGAAGTGATGAATATGCTAATAATAATTTTAAAAAGGCACATCATCAGATTGTATGCCAAATGTTTCTTAAAAAATAAATAAATAAATAAAAATAGAGACCTGGGAGATGGTATAGCTACAATGTGGAAGTTGGCCGGGTTCCTCAATCACCTCAGATCAAGAACACTCACACTGGATGGTTATATAAGCAGGAAATAAACTTATTTTGTGTTAACCTATCAAAATTGTGGGCTTTATTTGTTATAAATGTTAGCATTGTCCTAATTTAGAAATATATGGCATTTGTCCTCTAGCTTTATTTCCAGAGGAATAATTGAAGTGATACAAAAGCAAAAAAGGAGCCAAAGAGAATCTTTACAGGGAAAAGGAAAAAAAAAGGCAGACATGGGTAGAAATGTTCCTACTCAGAGATAAACAAACAATATAAGCCAATAAACCATAGACCTATGAAAATCTTCTTTAAAAAGAAGAAAAGAAAACTGTGTGCATTTTCAGAGAGTAACACAGTTTATAAAAATTCAGCTCTAGCAAATAATACAATTTTAGGCAGAAACCATTTTACTCTCTAAAGGAAAATATTTAAAATGTTAACACAACAGTAGATGAAGTTAGGATGTTGAGAATGTAGACTGAAATAATGTACCTATATGAGCTAATAGAGAAATTTACACATACAGATAATGTGTGCACAGAATTAATATGCTATCAGAACTAGTGAATTACCTCAAGAAACAAATAATGGCAAGATAAATTTTAAAACTGGAGTTTCTCAGAGAACATAATAATGAGAAGGCCAATCTAAGATAAAATAGGAGAAAAATAATTTCTGTGCTAAATGAATTTGTAAATAAACATTTTCTAATAGCTCCTGAAGATAGGTGGGGGTAACAAGCAGGAGGAGGTTGTATTGTTGATTGTTTATTTATTATTAAACACGATTTTAAAAAATCCTATAAACATCAAGACTCATCCAAAGTATCAAAGAAAAAAAACTTAAGCTGTTCTCAGACCTCTACTCAGCAAAATCATATTCATGCTCCAGAATGAAATAGAGTATAATCTATTGCTTTGAAGAGAAATCAATATTGAGTTTAGATATTGACATCTAGTTAAGTTGTTGTACGTATGGAAATCCAAAGCTAGACGCCTCAGATATGAAAAGATTCAATACCTTGATTACCACTGATTTATCATGAAGAAAAACAAAACGAAACGTTTCAAAACAAAACGGCATTTTGAACTGTGATAAAAAATGAAAACTATTCAGAGAAACTTAGGAATCTGCATATGAAAGAATTTACAGAAAACATTTTTTGCATTTAAAAATGGAATCGTTTATATAACTATGATATATTACAATGCATAGTGTAAATGTTATAATTCTTAAAATACTAGGCCTGTGACATAAAAAATAATTTAACAATTATTGCCTTAAAAAATCCCATTTGATGCACATAAAACCAGGAGGTATGGGGGTGGACTAAGTGGGAAGTACTGAAAATGTGCTAATTTCCTCATCTTTCATGAGGGGGAGTCAACCACTACTGTTCCATTTTTGAAAATTATAAATGTAGAAACATAAATTTAATATCTTTTCATCAAAAAAGCATATGTATTTTAATTTTGAAAAAAAGAATAATTTGGTTATGCTCATATGTTTGGCAGACTTTGGAGAAATGTTGAAGTATCTTTTCTTCAGGAATAAGTTTGGATAAATGTAATAACACGATGTTCATTTTCATTTATTTATTTCATTTGGATATGGTCAGTTGATAACAATAATACATATTATGAATGAATTGCCCCCTTTCACAGCTTCTTGTAGAACTCTCTTTAGGCTGTTTCCAACTCCTTGAAAAGTCCTGCAGGAGCAAAGATGGTTAGGCTGTTTCCAACTCCTTGAAAAGTCCTGCAGGAGCAAAGATGGTATTACTGCCAAGTATTAGGTAATCACAACTTTTTACTGGCTCTTTTCCATTTCTTGGTGGATTGTACTAATTTTACAAGCTTTTGCACCTGGCCTCATAGAAGTCTGATGGCATATTATACATACTGAGAAGATGTTAAACAAAAGTATAAAATTTAAAAGCGTGATTTGCCTGCAGCACTGAAGTTGATTCTTGGATTTTTAAACTGTTTCAAGGCACTCAAGCATCACATCCTTCTCATTTCCTCAGTCTCAGAAAGTGCTTATATTTTGAATTTTCAGTTTCTTTTTCTGCCTTTGATCAACAATTCACTCTCCTCTTTTTCTACATTTTTCCCAATTGTTCTTAATTTATTTCTTGGTAATTCCTAAAGTTTTTGCATGAATATGGGCTCTTTGAGATTTTTTTTAGTCCTGGGGACTACAATTTCATAAACCTAGACTTTTGTAAGAGCTGTTTGTTCTAAAAAAAACTCCATCTCCACCAAAAACAAAGACAGAAAGAAGTGAGGAACTGCTGTGACTAAACAATCACTATTACAAAAATTTAGTCTGTAGGGTTCCAAAAGTTCATTTTCTATGAAAATTACACAGGTACGTAGGAGTATATACCCATTAATCATTAATTAGTCCCCGCCTTTTATTTTTTTCCTCCTCAAGCCTCAGTCTTACAAAAAGTCCCTGCCTTCTTTAGTTATTTCTTATTAGAGTATAGATTAGTGATTTGATCTCATGATTTGGTTTCAGACACATGGGGATATAAATACTGTTTTGGGAAAAGTTGTATAAAAAGTTTATTTCTTATTAGAGTATAGATTAGTGATTTGATCTCATGATTTGGTTTCAGACACATGGGTATATAAATACTGTTTTGGGAAAAGTTGTATAATGTTTTTAAATCTCAATTTTCTTCCACCATCACCTAAATCTAGTTCCAAAAACTTATTTCATGACACCAAAAAGAAACCCTCTACCCATTAAGCAGTCACTTCCAAATTGCCTTATCTCTAGCTTCTGACAATCACCAATAAGTTCTATGTCTCTATGGATTTACCTATTGTGGACATTCTATACAAATGGAATTATACCATATGTGACCTTTTGTTTCTGGCTTCATTCATTTAGCACATTATTTCTGAGGTTCATACAGGTAGCACATATCAGTATTTCATTCCTTTTTTATGGCTGAATAATATCCCATTGTATATACACACCACAATTTGTTTATATGTTCATAAAAATTATAGACATTTGGGCTGTTTCCACTCTGGTTATTGTGAATAGTGCTTCTGTGAACTTGTATATACACGCATTTCTTGTAGTATCTGTTTTTAATTCTTTTGGATACACATCTAGGAATGGAATTGCTAGGCAATAGATAATTCTAATGTTTAACTTTTTAAGAAACTGAAAAATATTTTCTATAGCAGCTGAATCAATTTACTTTCCTATCAGCAATTGGGTTTCAAGTTCTCCACATTTTCACCAAAATTTTTTATTTTTAAAAAAATTATTACTATAACTACTCTAGTAAGTGTGAAAGAAAGCCTCATTGTGGTTATTTTCCTACTTACTAATGATGTTTAACATCTTTTTATCTACTTGTTGGATATTTGCAGATATCTTTTTAAGAAAAATGTCTATTAAAGTCCTTTTTAATTGCTTTTTTCCCTCTTTTATTAATGTGTTGCAAGAGTTCTTTATATATTCTGTAGACAAGACCTGCTTTAGTCATTTTGGACTGCTACACTGGGTGGCTTAAACAGTACACATTTATTTCTCAGGGTTCTGGAGTCTGGGAGGTCCAAGATCAAGGTGCTGGCTGGTCTGGTGAGGGCCCTGTTCCTGGTTTGCAGAAAGCTCTTTTTGCTGTATCTTCACATGGTGGAGAGAGAGAGAGAAGGTCTTGGTCTCTTCCTCTTTTACAAGGGCACCAATCCCATCATCAAGGTTCCACCTAACAACTTCATCTAAACCTAATTACCTCCTAAAGGTCCCACCTCCAAACACCATCACATTGAGGATTAAGGGATCAATTTACAAATTTTTAAGGGACATTAACATTACATCCATACCAAGACCCTTATCAAATATATGATTTGCATATGTCTTCTCTCATTTTGTAGACTTTTTTCTCTTTCTTAATAATGTCCTTTGATGACCAAAATTTGTTAATTTTTATGGAGTGTGTTAAAAGTTTTGGACTTTTTTCTCTTTCTTAATAATGTCCTTTGATGACCAAAATTTGTTAATTTTTAATGGTTTGTCTTCCTTCTAAAAGTCAATTGATCATGTATGTATGGGACTTATTTCTAGACACTCAATTCTACTCCATTGTTCTGTAGAGCTATCCTTATGTCAGTACCATAAGGTTGTGTTTACTATAGTTTTGTAGTGAGTTTTGAAATTGGGAAATTTGAGCTGTCCAAATTTGTTTTTCTTTTTCAAGATTGTTTGGACTATCTACAGTTTCTTACAATTCCACGTACATTTGAGGATAACCTTTTCCATTGCTGCAAAAACAGCTACTGCAATTCTTATAACAATTGCACTGAAACTGTAGACCACTTTGGGTACCATAGCCACTTTAGCAATATTAAGTCTTCCAATTCATGAACGTGAGATGCCTTTTGATTTATTTGTGCCTTTTAAAATTTCTATAAGCCATATTTTATCATTTTTACTGTACAAGTCTTTCAACTCCTTGGTTATATTTATTGCTAATTATTTTATTCTTTTGGATGCTATCATGAATAGAATTATTTCGTTAGATTCCTTTTTGTATTGTTCATTGCTGATATATAGGAACATAACTGATGCCATTTGCATGTTGATATTGTACCCCACAACTATGCTGAAATTATTTAATAGCTTTAATAGATTTTTATAGATTTTTTTGAGATATTCTACATATAGGATGAAATCTGAGAATAGAGCTAGTTTTAATTATTTATTCTCAATTCAGATTGTTTTTTGTTTGTTTCTTTCTTTTTGTTTCTTTTTAATTTTTTTTTTTCTTTTCTGATTGCTCTGTTGAATAGCCATAGAGAAAGCAGGCATTCTTGTCCAACATATGTTCTTAGAGTTTTTGGTCTTTCGCCATGGAGTATAATGTTAGCTGTGGGTTTTTCATAATGCCCTTTTTCATGCTTAGAAAGTTCCCTTCTATTCTATTTTTCTGAGTGTTTTTATATGAAAGGGTGTTGGATATGTGACATGCTTTTTCTGCATCAGTTGAGATGATCACGTGTCATACTCCCCTTCATTGATGGAATTCATTTCTGAAACTATATGTTAATCTGGGGAACTTTGTAAATTTTCTATTGCTATTGTTTGCATTACCATATCTTCTTGAGTAAAATATCATAGCTATTACGAACCAACCTGTATATTTTATTCTATTTTCAATTACATGTTAATTGATGGGAATTTTTTTTATAGTTATCATCTCCCTTGTATTTTTAACATTCTTACCAAGTATTTGTTTTGTCTGTACTTTTTCTCTAATTGGAGCAATCTAGAGGTTGTAAATATTGTCTTCTTCAGAGAAATAGCTCCTGAAGATATCAATCACTTCTATTGCTTTCTACTACTTTAAAATATTTATCTTTTTACCTTTTTTCTACACTTTCTTACATTTAGATTTTTCTTAAACTTTTTATTTAGAGATAATTACAGGTTTGCCTGCAGAAAGAAATAATACAGAGGGATCCTGTGAACACTTTATTCAGTTTTTCCCAGTTGTAATATCTTGTAAAATTGTAATACTATTTTATAATCAGGATATTCCCATTGATATAGTCCAGATATAGAATATTTTCATCACACAAGGATCTCTTTTTTAGCCATACTCATTTCCTTTCTGCCACTACCCCTTCTTAAGCTCTGGCAACCACTAATCTGTTCTACCTTTCTAAATATTTGTTATTTCAAGACATTTTGAGATTGACTTTTTTTTTCACTCAGTACAACCATCTAGAAACTTATCAAGGTTGTTGTGAATATAATTAATTTATTCCTTTGTATTGCTTAGTTGTATTTAATGGTATACAGATGTTCTCCAACTTCTGATGGGCTTTTATCGCAAATAACCTATCATAAATTGACAAAATAGTCGTTAAAAATGTATTTAATATACCTAATCTACTAAACATCATAGCTTAGCTTAGCCTACCTTAAGTATGATCAGAACATTTACATTAGCCTACAGTTTGGCAAAATCATCTAATGCAAAACCTATTTTACAATAATTTATTGAATATCTTATGTAATTTATTGAATACTGTACTGAATGTGAAAAGTAGAATGGTTATATGGGTACTCAAAATACAGTTTCTACTGAATGTATATCACTTTTGCACCAGCATAAAGTGAAAAAAAAAATTTAAGTTAATCCACAGTAAGTTGAGGACTGTATAAATTTCCTTTTCTGGCATCTGACATCTGGCTCTGTTAGATCACTGTGAACTGTCTTCTAAGGAATTAAGTGTTTTCTACCTTCTATTTCTGTGAGTTTCTAAATACATATTGTCCAGAAGATGCTACTGTGGGTTCTGTCTCCCCATTTGTCCTTGTTTATTATTTTCACGTGCATTTGAGAAAAATGTGTATTCTGCTGTTATGGTTGGAGTGCCTTACAGATGTCTGATAGATTTAGTTGGTTTATAGTGTTGTTCGCGTCTTCTTTTTCATATTTATCTTTTGTCTAGTTGTTCTTTCCATTATTAAAAGCAAGATATTGAAGTGTCCAACTATTATTGTTGAATTGTCTGTTTCCCTGCCATTCTATCAGTCTTGGCTTTATATATTTTGTGGCTTTCCTTTTAGGTGCATATATGTTCATAACTGTTGCATTTTTTAGTAAATTTATACTCATCATTATATAATATATGTGTCTCTTGTAAAAATTTTAGTCTTAAAGTCTGTTTTGTCCAATATTAGTATAATCTCTCAAGCTCTCTTTTATTTATTTTTTGCATGGTATACAAGGGTACTTTAAATAGCTTGTGCAAAAATAGAATTTAAAGATAATAGAAATATTTTCATGATCTTTTTGAAGATCCCTCATATTTTTCCCATTGTTTCCATTTTGACTTAATTGCATACTTCTAAAATGAGTCTCTTGTATATAACATATAAGAGGATCATGATTTTTATCCCTTTTTTCTAATCTTGCCCACTTAATTGGAAATTATAATCCATTTACACAGAATGTAGTTGTTGATGAGAAAGGACCTACTTCTGCCATTATCCTATTCATTTTCTCTATGTCTTATATTTATTTTATTCCTAAATTCTTCAATTGCCTTTTCTTGTGTGTTAGATACGTATAATCTAGTACGCTACTTTAATTCTGAGATACGTGTGTGTGTGTGTGTGTATGGATTAGTATGTTTTTGTGTTGCTATAATAGAATACCTGAAACGGGTCAACTTATAAAGAAAAGAGGTTTATTTGGCTCATGATTCTGGGACAGCTGCATCTGGCGTAGGCCTCAGGCTGCTTGTACTCATAGCAGAAAGAGGCAGGCAGCCAGCAGGTACAAGCAGATCATGGCAAGAGGAAGAGAGAGAGAGAGAGAGAGAGAGAGAAAGAGAGAGAGAAAGAAAGAGAGAGAGAGAGAGAGGAGTTGCCAGTGTCTTTCAAACAACCAGCTCTCGTGGGAGCTAATAGAATGAGAACTCACTCACTACCTCACCCCCAGGGCAAGCATTAATGCATTCATGAGGGAACCACCCCCATGACCCAAACTGCTCCCAACATTGCCAAGCTGGGGATCAAATTTCCACATAAGTTTTGGGGGGAAAATAACATCCAAATTCTGTTATTCCACCCCTGACCCCCAAAACTCATGTCACTCACGTACAAAATACAGTCATTCCATCCCAATAGTCCCAAAAGTCTTAGCTTGTTCCAGCACCAACTTAAAAGTCCAAAGTCCAAAATCTCATCTGAGACCAAAGGCAAAATTCCTTACACCTGTGAACCTGTAAAAATCAAAAACAAATTTATCTACTTCCAAGGTACCATAGTGGAACAGATATTGGGTGCACATTCTCATTCCAAAAGGGAGAAATAGTCCAGAAGAAAGGAGAAACAGGCCCCAAATAAGCAGCAGACATTCATTCTTAAAGCTCCAAAATAATCTTCTTTGACTCCAAGTCCTGCATCCTGGGCATAATGGGGGGTTTGAGCCCCCAAAGCCTTGGGCAACCCACCCCCATGGCTCTGTTGGGAGAAGCCCTCTGGGCTGCATTGGTGCCTGCAGCTTTTACAGGCTGGCATTGCACATTGCCAGTGGCCCTACAATTCTGGTGTCCTGGTGGCAGTCCCACTGCCTTGCCTCTACTAGACATTTCCCCAGTGGGAGCTTTCTGTGGGGTCTCTGACCCCACTTTGTTGCTCTACATTGCTCTAGTAGATGACCTCTGTGGCAGCTCCACTCCTGCAGCCGTTCTCTGCCTGGGCTCCCAGGCTTTACCATACATCCTCTGAAATCTGGATGGAGGATGCCATGCCTCCACTGCTCTCATGTTCTGCCAGTCTGCAGAATTAACACAATGTTAATGCCTGGTTTTGCTCTCCAGAGCTGCTTCAAGAACCACACTTGGGACTGCTTGAGGCAGGGCTGCTCCAGCAAGAGTAGTTGGGATGTAGGAAGCAGGCTCCAGAGGGCAGCTGTGCCCTGGGTCTGTCCTCCAGAACAATTCAATCCATCTAGGCATCTGGACCTGTGATGAGAGGAGCCTTCCCTTCCAGACTTCTGAAATGCCTTCAGGGCCTTTCTCCTGTGTCTTGGCTATTGGAATCTGGCTGGTTATTAGCATCTGGCTGCCTCATGCCAAGCTAATGTCTTTAGCAACCAGTCTATGTGCTGCACCCTTGAATTTTTGTCCTGAAAGAGTTCTTAATATCTACCCCATCACCAAGCTGAAAATTTTCCAAATCTTTACGTTCTGCTTTCCTTTTAAATTCTGGCATTACCTCATGCCTTTTCTGCCATAACTCAGCATAGGCTGTTGCCAGCAGCCACACAGCTTCCTTAATGCTTTGCTGCTTGGAAATTTCTTCCACCAAACATTCTGGTTCACAACTCTTAAATACCACTTTCTACAGCATCATAGAGTGTGGACACAATGCAGCAAAGTTCCTCGCTATGGTGTAGCAAGGGTGATCTTTTGTCCAATTTCCAATAAGTTTCTTATTTCTGTATGAGACATCATCATCGTCATGGCCTTTACTGTCCACATTTCTATCAGCATTCTGGTCACACCATTTAACTGATCTCTAAAATGTTCCAAACTTTCCGTCATCTTTTTGTCTTCTTCCGAGTCCTCCAAACTCCTTCAACCTTTGCTCATTACCCAGTTCCAAAGCTGCTTTCACATTTTCAGGTGTCTTTATAGCAACATCCCACTCCTTGATACCAATTTTCTGCATTAGTCTGTTTTTGTGTTGCTATAACAGAATACCGGACATTGGGTAATTTATAAAGAAAAGAGGTTTATTTGGCTTAACGATTCTAGGACAGCTTCATCTGGCACAGGCCTCAGGCTGCTTCTACTCATGGCAGAAAGTGGCAGGCAGCCGGTGGGTGCAAACAGATCACATGGCAAGAGGAAGCAAGAGAGAGAGAGAGAGGAGGTGCCAGGGTCTCTTAAACACCCAGCTCTCATGGCAGCTAATAGAGCGAGAACTCACTTACTGCTACTTCCCAAGGCGAGCATTAATCCATTCATGAGGGATCTCACCCCATGATCCAAACTGCTCCCAACATTGCTGAGTTGGGGATCAGATTTCCACATGAACTTTGGGGGGACAATAACATCCAAACTCGATCAATATACATGCACACACACACTCTCTCTATGTATGTATATATCCATCTATCAGTATCTATGGGGTATTGATTTCAGGACCTCCTACTTATAATACATAATACAATGTAAATTGCTGTTATACTATATTGTTTTTTTTTTTTTTTCGTGTCCGGCAACGGATCGTAACCCTCAGTGTTGCGCCCATACGGGACCGGGACCGGCAACGGGATCGCAACCCTCAGTGTCGCACCCGCACCTCGCTCAGCCAGTGAGCGGGAACCAGTCTGTATGTGGGATCCGAACCCTCGGTGGGAGCGCCGCCACGCTCCCAAGCGGCGCACTCTAGCAGTGCGCCACCGGGCCGGCCCTATACTATATTGTTTAGGGAATAACAACCCACAAAAGCCTGTACATATTCAGTACAGACACAATTTTATTTTTTGAAAATTTTTGATCCATAGTTGCTCTAATCCACAGATGCATAACCCACAATTACAGAGGGCCAACTGTATTTGTATTTATATATTTAGATATTTTCTTAGTGACTTCTGTGTTTATTATTATTAACATCTTAATTTATAGTAATCTATTTCAAATTAATAGCAACTTATTTACAATAGTATACAAAATTTTGCTCCTATACAGCTCTGATTCCTCTTTCTTGTCATTATCGTTATATTTATATTGCGTGTCCATCAAATTACATATATTATTATTGATTTGTAGAGTTATATTTTAAATTATGAAAAAAAGATAAGATACAAACCAGGAATGTATTAATATTGACTTTTGTATTTACCTGTGTGGTTAATTTCCCTGGTGTTCTTTACATCCTTGTGAGGATTCAAATTAATGTCTATTGTTATTTCATTTTAGACTGAAGGACACCATATAAAATTTTATGTGGAGTATAACTAGAAGCAATAAATCCTCTCAGTTATTAGTTATAGAAGAATTCCTTAAATTATTCTTCATATTTAAAAGATATTTTTACCAGTTTAGCTTACAGTTTGTATTTTTTAGCCCATTGAATATGGCATACCATTGCATTCTAACCTATATCTTTTATGATGAGAAACTGTCAGATGATTTTAATGAGGATCTTTTGTGCATATTAAGCTGTTTCTCTCACTACTTTCAGAATTCTAGTTTTCACCTTTGGGTTTCAATAGTTTGATTAGAAACTGTTTTGGTGTGTATTTCTGATGTTACCATAACTTTCAGAATTCTAGTTTTCACCTTTGGGTTTCAATAGTTTGATTAGAAACTGTTTTGGTGAATCTTAGGATTCTCTGAGTTTCTTGAATGTCTAGATTCATGTTTTTCATCAAATTTGGTAAATTTTATGCAATTGTGTCTTCAAATATTCTGTCTTTTCTCTCTCCCCTCTTCTCTGGAACTTCAATTTATGCATATGTTGATATGCTTTATATTGTCCTTGCCTCTATTACTTTTCCTCATTTTTTTCATTACGCCACTCAATTAACTTATCTTTAAGTTCACTGATTGTTTCTTGTGCTTGTTCTAATATGGTGTTGAAACCCTCTAGTTTTTGTTGTTATGTTTTTTTTTCTTTCTTTTTTTTAGTCTAGTTTTTGTACTTTTCAATTGCAGAATTTGTATTTTGCTTCTTTTTATAATTTCTATTTCTTTTTTTTTTGTTTCTTTGCCTTTTACGGTTTTTTTCCTATTTGGTAAAATACTGTTTTCATCGTTTCCTTAGCTATTTTTGCTTAGTTTTCTTTCGTTCTATGAACATATTTAAAACAGTTAACTTAAAATCTTTGTCCATGGGCCAGCCCAGTGGCGCACTGCTACAGTGCACCGCTTGGGAGCGCAGCGGCGCTCCTGCCGAGGGTTCGGATCCCACATACAGACCGGTTCCCGCTCACTGGCTGAGCGAGGTGCGGGTGCAACACTGAGGGTTGCGATCCCGTTGCCGGTCCCGGTCCGGTACGGGCGCGACACTGAGGGTTGCGATCCGTTGCCGGACACACACACACAAAAAAAAACTTTGTCCATTAATTTCAATATCTAACCTTTCTACAAGACAGTTTCTATTAGTTTCTTTTCTTTTTTTTTCATTGTATTGGCCACACTTACTCATTTCTTTGCATGTCCCATAATATTTTGTTGAAAACTGTGCTTTTCTGATATTATAATTTGACATATCTGGAAATAAGATTCTCTGCTCCCCTCAGGATTTAGTGTTGCTGCTTTTTGTAGTTGCTTGCTTATTTAGTGACTTTTTTGAAGTAATTCAGTAAAGGCTGTATTTTTTGTTGTGTGTGGCCAATGAAGTCTCTGTTTCCTTTGATAAGTGATAAGTGAATAAAATTGACAGAGATTTCCTAAAAGGCTCAAACCAAAAAGAAGCAGAAAGAAAAAAAAAAAAACCCTCCCAGCCTTTGCACACCTGCAGCACTCAGTCGGGCAGATTACAGTTCTGTTTTAGTCTTCAATGTCAGCTTGTGATGAGCCTGAAGACAAATCAGAGGTGAGGGCTTAATATTTTCTAAGGTATTTTATTTTTTAATTTTTTTATATTTTATTTTATTTTATTTTGTCAAAATACAATGTGGTTGATTATTGTGGCCAATTACCAAAACCTTCCTCCCACTTCCCTCTCCCCCCTCCCTCCCAACAATGTCCTTTCTGTTCACTTGTCATATCAACTTCAAGGAATTGTAATTGTTATGTCTTCTTCCCCCCACCCCAGTTTTTTTTGTGTGTATTTATTTATTTATGTTTAGCTCCCACAAATAAGTGAGAACATGTGATTAATTTTTAGCTCCCCCCAATAAGTGAGAACATGTGGTACTTCTTTTTCTCATCCTGACTCGTTTCACTCAATATTATTCTCTCAAGGTCCATCCATGTTGTTGCAAATGGCAGTATTTCATTCTTTTTTATAGCTGAGTAGTATTCCATTGTGTAGATATACCACATTTTCCGTATCCACTCATCTGATGATGGACATTTGGGCAGGTTCCAACTCTTAGCTGTTATAAAGAGTGCTGCGATGAACATTGGGGAACAGGTATACCTTCGACTTGATGATTTCCATTCCTCTGGGTATATTCCCAGCAGTGGGATAGCTGGGTCATATGGTAGATCTATCTGCAATTGTTTGAGGAACCTCCATACCATTTTCCATAGAGGCTTCACCAATTCTAAGGTATTTTATGATCATGCACCCAGTACTAGGTTTGCATACATCTTCTAGATTCCTAACAATATTTGTGAGTGTTTCAAAATCCTTATTCCTTAAACCACCTCACTATCCAGCATTTCTTCCCAAGCTTGTAATTTGTCTATAGTTTGTCCCAGCTGTTATCTTTTGTCCATGCATCTGCACCTAAAACCTTTGCCTTTAAATATTTTTTAACAAACACCCCTGCATAGCTTCCTTGGCCCTGGGTGAGTTCTGAATTTGGCAAAAGAAAGGTAAGTTTTTGAGTGAGTCCTTGTAGTGAGTGCTTATAATTTTATGTTGCCTTGGCATTCATTTTTAAATATAAATTTTACTTTTTCATACCCGAAGCAGGCCTTGGTCATCCTTGACAGTTTCCAGTACTATATTCACTGAAATGGCTCTAGGTGGTGGCCAGAGATAAAGAATTAGAGGCATCTCTCCTGCCTAGCAGGCTGGACTCTTTGCTCTCCCACAGCTTCCTTAAATGCACCATTCAAACATTTGCCTGAGAACTTAAAGTGACCACCTCTCAGTCACAGGATGGCCTCCTAGAACTAGTGTCTGCTTGCTTTAAACCCACCAATTAAATCTCCCCATGGAAAACCTGTTTAGAGAACACCTTGGACCCAATAAAGGCTTTGGCCAAGGCTCCCCTCTCTCTCACTGCTTGCACTCCCCGACCTTCTTGTGTATGTGCTCCTCCGCTAGGCACGCCATGTATCTCCTAGGGTTCGTAAGTACTAAAAACTCTTAAACGTTCATACTGTGATGGTGT
Source organism: Galeopterus variegatus (assembly GCF_000696425.1). NCBI lineage: Eukaryota > Metazoa > Chordata > Mammalia > Dermoptera > Cynocephalidae > Galeopterus > Galeopterus variegatus. Next base: position 322,417 of record NW_007730119.1, on the reverse strand, counting down.
CATTAAAGCCATACCTACAGTCCAACCCCTAAATGTGAGGAAATCCCCAAAGGACCCATGTATATAGGTCCCCTGCTGATGCTCTGCTGCTGGGGGTGGGGTAGGTGGTAGTTACCAGCTAGGATGGTAAAGTTCCACTGAAAAGAATCCTTCAGTAATCCAACAAACAGGTCAAAAGAAACAAACACAATTATTTGAGAATAAAGTTCATTTGTTACCTCTAGTACTGGTAACTTATACTAGGAATATGAGCTGTTGTCTTTAGGACCTTGCCAAAATGGGAGAGGGCCACACAACGAGGGTAAATTAAAATACCACAAAGATATTTTATTGAGTTTTGGTTGTCTTTTTCTTCACCAAACATTTGCCTGGTTACTGAAAACTGTTATTTGGTTCCAAGTTTCTGGTAACATTTATTCTGATAGCTTTTGCCATTTTACTCACTGCCTTGGTGGTGGTACGGGCTTTTAGAGTTCTCTACTCCACCATTTCTGCTGATGTCACCAAACTATTGCTTTTTAAGTATATAATTCTTTAACATCAACACAATTGGTTCAATATCAAGCCATTTTCGGGTCATCTTAAGAATGCAAGAATATTTTAAAATTACAAATACACTTAATGCAATTTGTCACCATATCAGAATGAAAGAGAAAAATCTTATATGAGGTTATTTCAAAAAGTTTGTGGAAAATAGAATTAAGAGGTAATATGAATCTTTCCATGAACTTTTTAAAGACCATTCATATATTATAAACAAATTCCAAAAAGCTGATAAAATTCATCATCTATTTATTCTTAAAGGAATTCTTAAATAATTAATAAGAAAAGAGATCCTTCTTTACACATATACTTCTACAGCTAGAATAAAAATCATATTTAAATCAGGAACCTGCACAGCCTGTCATCACCACTGCTATTCAATAGTTTTTGATTAGCACAGCAGGGAAAAATAAATTTTAAAAATAAATAAATATTAAGAAAAGTAAAACTGTCATTGATTCTCAGACTGTTTCATCATATGCATAGGAAGTCTAAAGATCCTGTAAGCTAAGTACAAAAATTAATGAAAGTCTCAGGTATGCCAAATAAAAAGTAATAAATAATAAATAAATAATAATAAATATACAATATCCATTTCCTTTCCATATATAAAAATGTTAGCAAATAAAATTTTTAAAAGTAAATATCTACAATAGCATTTGAAATATCATATACCTAGATTCAATTTAATATAAGGTATGCAATGCATTGCCTTGTATTTAAAATACAAAACTAATTAAAATAAAATAAACTTTATTAGTGCATTAAAAATCATTTATAATACATAAAAAATTGCAAGTTTCTGGATTACAGAATTCAATGTTTGCTTATGAATCTAGTGTAGTTCCAATAACTTGGCAAATTAGATTTATATCAAAGTGCAAAGGAACACGAATAATCCAGACATACTTGAAGAAAAATAAATGAGGTACTTTCTCCCTGGCATATGAAAAAATTAAATTGGATCTGAATTTCATACCAATATGGAAAATTCAAGTACAGGTAGGTTAAAAAGCAATATTTAAAAAAAGCTATAAAAGTTTGAGAATATACAAGAACATCTTCATCGTTGTCAAATATGTTAAGATTTCTTTAAAAAGAAATAAAAGCAGTAAGTAAACAGATGTAATTATAAATTTGACCATATCAAAACTAAAAATGTTCTATTGATCAATGGACATCCTTAGAGTGAAGTCAATGGGCAATATTTATATAAGTGTGTATATATGTATATATATATATATATATATATATATATATATATATATATATACACACACACATATATATTTGGCAACATATATATATACTTTATGTATATAATGAGATATTAGAATCCAATATATCAAAAACACATACAAATCAATAAGAATAAGCCAGATATTTCAATAGTGAAAGTGGACAAAGAACTTGTACAGAATTTCAAAAGCAGGAAATAAAAATGGCCAATAAATACACGAAAAGGCAGTCATCCTCATTAGTAAAAGAGAAAATGTGTGCAAGGGGAAATGGTAAGATTTTTAGGGACTACATTTTATTTCAGAGATTCTATTAAAAAATGAACTTCTGAATATAAAATTGGGCACTAAAGTAAATATTTTCTTAAAATGAGATGAATAAAACAACAAATTACATATATTACACATATTAAAAAGCTATTAAATGCCATAAATTATCTCAGAATCTAGAAACTTAAATTGGGCACTAAAGTAAATATTTTCTTAAAATGAGATGAATAAAACAACAAATTACATATGTTACACATATTAAAAAGCTATTAAATGCCATAAATTATCTCAGAATCTAGAAACTCAACGTATAGATATAAACTTACAGCCTGACTCACAAATTGTGGGCTAGTTTTACTACATGTAGCCTCTTCATATGACACTAATTTTGAAATATTTTCTATAGATTGTAAAGACAATTCTATGTTTTCTCTAACTTGATTAATAAAGTATTTTAGTTGATAGTTTGGAAAATTTTCTTTCCCCTTTGTAATTGTAATTGATGACATCATGAAAAATTTAATACTGCTGTCCAGATTAGGAGACCTCTGTCTAGTTTCTTCTATACATTAGCTGTAAGATTTAACGGCATTTTAAACGCACTTTTTGAGTAACTAAACTAATATATTCTCCATCAGTTTCTCACTGATATTCTCATGGCACCATGTTATGAAATATTTTCTGATGTTAATATTCAAAGTGAAATTAGCAAAAATTTTCTTTATTTCAATGTTTATATGATTCAATATATTTGTATTAATTGCTCAATAAAATAACCCACTGACCTACTAATTACTTCTATTAAAGATTCATCTCTTACACTTATTGGAATGTATTAGTTAAATTAAATTAAAGATTGTGTCAAATTTATCTCTTAGTAAATCACCATTCTCAATATGATGTGTACAAAAATTTGTGTTCCAATATGCTTTTATGATATCAGAATAATATGCATGTATTAATATAATCACCCTTCTTCGTTATATTATTGTTTTATTTCTATTTAATATTCTATTATCGCTGTTTCTAATCTTCAATTAACTTTTTTCCTGCAATCTTTCTTGGTACATTATTAAGTACATGTAGCAACCAGCATCAGCTAAGTACATTTTCACACCTTGGTAAAATCTTTGACCCAGCACATTCATGATTACTGCACATGAACACACAAATATTCATAAAGAATATTTCCAAAAGCATTACCTGAAAAATTCAGCACTGAAAGCAGTGTCTATCATTTGTCAAATGTCCATCTACACTAAACAAACAACATGTGAAATATTACATAGAGGAAAATGAATGAACTAAAGCTACACACAACTGCATGAATGAAGCTCACAAAATAATGTGGAATAAAAGAAGCAAGTTGAAGTTGTATACACGAAGTATGAATACATTCCTGTAAATTTCAAAAACAAGCAAAACTAACCTATACTGTTTAAAGATGCATTTACAGATGTAAACCTTATAAAGCAAAGAATTTAGTATCACTTTCTATTTCAAGATTTTAGTTTCTTCTCGTGGGTTTGGGTGATGGTGGGAGCTGGGGTGGGGTGGGGGTGCGGGTGGTCCATGATTAGATAAAGATATCCAGGGTAGGGGAATTTAGGGTTCTGACAATGTTCTGTTTCTTTATCTGGATGTGGTAAATGGATGTTTGATTTATGGACATCTGTTTAAGTTTATGCATCTATTTTATGTGCTTTTGTGTAAGTGTATTTCACATTAAAACAATGTAAAAATATACTCTGGGTATATGCTGATGCTATCAACTGCTCTCCTGACCTGGTGCATCTATTTTCCATCTCACCAACTCCCTGTCAAATAGGCACCTAAAAATTCACATGCTCAAATCTCAACTTCTGTTTCTCTCTATATGTTGCCCTTCCCTCAGCCTTTCCTATCTCTGTCAATGACTATTATCAATTCAGGTGCTCTAGCTCAAGTATGTAGAATAATCCACAATTCCTGTCTTTTATTCATAGGCCCTTCCAATGCACTAGAAAATCCTTTTGGCTCTGCCTTAAAAATCTGCACTCAATCTTACCACCACTTATCATCTCACTGCTAACTTCTCTAAGTCACTCTCACTTGGCCTTTTGTGATTGCATTCTACCCAGAGAGTAGAATTAGCAATGTCTGTTTCTTCATTCAGTTCTCTGAACATTTCCTTAATCTCCTTGCTCTAATTAATACTGGTTTCCCTTGAAGACACTGCATCTCCTTTAGCCCTCTCAAAACCTGAGGGTTTTCTCTCCCATACTTCTACTACTGGCCTGATGGTAGAGCAGGTGCTGTCTTTAATATTCATGTTCATTCTAAATCACTCTCCTTCCCTTCTCCCTAAATGCACCCAAAGTTTGAATTGCTACTCAGAATACTATACCAACCACTACTCTGCTTTTATTTATTTATCTTGGTTTATTCTCTCTATTCCTTGGAGATTCTAACTCCTGGTAACTTTCGCTTGTCCAACTAGTCTTGTGCTGATTCTTGATGATTTCCATATTAAATACTTCCTAAATGCTGGTCATTCAGTTCCTTAAAATTTTTCTGTTGGCTACGTGTTGTATTAGTTATGCCTAAACTTATCTTGATAAATAAATGTCACCCCACCATAATACCAATCCAAACTTCCCCTTTTCTAACATTTTCTAACTGTTCAGCTCACTGGATCCAGCACTTCAATCAATCAATCCTTAGAAATCACAGAGAACAGCAATTTTACCACAATTTCAAAGCCCTTCATACCCCCCTCGTTTCCTCACTTCCCTTGTAAATAGTTTAAATCCTTATATCTACAACTTAAACTTTTTGTCCGGCTCATCCATCTTCAAAATTTCAATCGTGGCCAAATCCATTTCAGATCCTATTGATTACCATGATGATCTGAATGCAGCTAAAGAAAAACTCCGTTATTCTAACTGATTTTGCCTTAAGCTCATGGTCACTCCTATCCAGTGATCTCAATTCTGACTGTATTGTCCCGGTCCACTACACTTTTCACTTTTGTAGATGACTTTTTCAGTTTTTCTTTCTCCTCAATCCTCCAGCACCTCCTCCCACTATCTTGACTCTTAATCATTGACCTTGTTCCTTAGAAGCAATGAGAAGATAATGTCCTATTTTTTTCTGCTCTTCAATTTCATGTTTTCATAAGTAGTTTATACATACATGTGTTTATTACCATAGATGGAACAGAAAATCACAGAGGAACATTGGCTATTTATAAATAGATTGTGGGAGGTTTCACAATAAGCTGAAAGATAAGGCAACAACATCTATCTGAACACAGAGGCAAAAAAAGTGACAAACTTGGGGAATTATAAACATG
>NW_007730119.1:313924-316097 GCF_000696425.1 Galeopterus variegatus | reverse complement strand
TTCTTTATTTTTATCCTGTTTTATTTTTATTTGCATTTGTATTTTTTGGTGTTACTTGAAATTTTGTTGTAAAATCTCCAGCCCTTTATTGGACAAATTTTATAGGTCAATCGATAACGTAAAAAAATTTTAAAAGTTATTCAGACTTTATCCCAACATTACTAGATTCTTAAGAATTATTCTAACAGTGAAAGAATTGCAGTTTGCAGGAAAGAAATCAACATTTCACCCACTGAGAATTAGTTTTGAGGTAAAACAGCTTAGAAATGTAATCATCTGTCTACCCAATGTTTATTATGTAAGGGGCTGGCTGATTTGTTTGTGTGGTTATTTCTGAAATGTTAAAATTGATTAAAATGAATTCTCCCTCTGGGTGCCCTTGCACGCCATAAAACAGAGATACACTGATGACAATTAGAAAGTCAGAATCTATGAATAAATTTAGAATTACCAAAAAGATACTGGGCACTGTGAGTATTTTATTATTCAATATGCTTTTTGCTGGTGGCATATCTACTTATTCCAAAAGATCTGTGTTTCTTTAAGCCAGATAAACATTTAATATCGAGTACTTTAAGGCTTCCTTTATAAACAAATGTTCTTAGGTACTTAACAGATAAAGAATATAGACCTTTTCAGAAAACATAAGAATGTAATATGTTGAAAATAAATACTTCCCAGGTCTGCAGGAAACTAGAGGCTAGGGATATCAGAGCAGAACCATTCCTTGTATTTCTTTCTTTTTCTTTAGCTTTTGAATGCATTGACTCCCTTAGGAATGTATTCTACTGTGTAGTACAAAGACTTTTAACAACAAAAAAAATTCTGATTAATGAAAAGGTTATCTGCCTCTCAATTTTACTGAAATATTGGTGAAAATGAATTGACTATTCTGAAGTGCAAAACTTGATAAAAGTTAAAATTATTGTAGCTGTTGAGGCTGTTGAAAATAGAAACACATTGCCAACACTTGCCTACCAAAGAAAGTTGTAAAGATTACTTTCCAAAATTAGATACGTGTGTATTATGTTTTGTCCATTAATCTTGTTTAGACCTTTCAAATTCTGTGCTGTCATTAACAAGGTGAGGAATCAGCTAGGGCAGATTAGCCAATCTTCACTTGTTGCTTTAGTTTCTTCAATTTAACACTCCCTTTTCAAAGCTCCCAGTATCCCCAATCCATGATTAGCTTTCTCCTAGGAAAAGCAAAGTGACATTGTGAAAAGAGCATAGACTTTAAATGAGATAAATATAATTTCTGTATATTGTATCCTTACATATGACCTGAGGCAAATAAGTATGATCCTGCATAAAATGGAGATTATAATACTGTTTATAATATTTTAATAAATATTTAATATATGTACTATAATACTAATATTCTCTATTGCATATTATAACACTATATATTTTAATATGTAAATGGGGTTTATAAAACAGAGGTTATAATATTTTGTGAAGATTATGTGAAAGGTTATATGCAAACGTCCATCACATAATAAATAATTTGTCCTTTTTAATTTTCTCTATTCTTTTGTATTTGTTTCTTGTTTCCCCAAATGATGGTCAATTAACTATGTTTAGAATGCAGATTTCATATATGTATTTTTGCTTACTTGACAGGTATCAACTGTAGTAGATCATGCCCAAGGATCCAGGAAACAGATTAGTACCTGCGTGGATGCTTTGAAGAGAAGTAAAACCCATGTTTAGTGGATTCTCAGAAGAAGCCCCGTGGAAAAGTTCTACATTCAGGAATGGGAATGGGTTCCCTACTGAAATCATTCCAAAGTCTCTCTGCATAACTTATCACTTCATTTATTCATTCTTTACACATTCAACAAGTATGTGTGTGTCTCTCAAAATTCAGGCCTTGGGCTACAGTGACTAAGAATTTAGGCTAGTTCTTATCAGGGAGGCAATACAGGCAAAAATGTATGGGCATTTAATATCTATAAAATGATATATACAATGATGGATATGTGTGTATTAGTTAATTAAGCTTGCTAATATAGTTTTGAGACAATACATATTTTATATTATCCCTGTTAATACTGTATTTTATTATGTATAAGCTTTGACATTTTTGTTTTAATCTCAAAAATTAAATCTGAGCTATTTGACTTTTACAATGTTTCTTCTTCTTTTTTTTTTTTTTTTTTTTTTTTCAAAA
>NW_007730119.1:309940-313650 GCF_000696425.1 Galeopterus variegatus | reverse complement strand
TTTCTTCTTCTTTTTTTTTTTTTTTTTTGTCTTTACAAAGTCAAGAATAACTCCATAGGTCCCTAGAAGAGGGCCAGTAAACTAATCCCCGTGTCAAATCAGGGCCCATCACGTAAAGCACAAAACACATATGCCCCGTAAAAGCCAAACATTGACAGGCATTGGTCTGATTTTTTCCTTTGTTAACTACATAAAATAATAAGAAATTTGGTCATTTCATAAGCCCATTATAAGGTTTAGAAAACTGAAGTAAATTAGGGACTAAGATGAATTTTTGCTAATGTATTAAACACAGGTGGATATCCCCAGTCCCCACAGGCACACTTCCTAGATGTTGACATCAGAAAACATGCCCACACATATTGAGAAGACATTGCAAGATTCATTTGTACAATTTGAGGAAGGAGCTTGGAGTTCAGGCAAACATTGTTTTATGATCATTGGTCATATTTTCAAATATTTTAGCCAGGAATTTTCACAAATCTTAGAATAATAATCTTAGCTGCTAGGTAATAGACTCATTCATGTTATCTCATTTTCTCACATTTCTCATTCAAATTAGGAATTAGCATACTTACTTAAAGTTGAGATAATTTTTTTTTTCTATGATTGCTACCTTAATCTCGTAATAATTACCCTGCAAACTGGGTAACTATGTGTCCCAGATTGCTGGCGATAGTTCAACTTTGTTTTTGTCCTGTCATTCTATCTGGTTTAGTGTTTGTCTTGCCATCTTGCACTCTCAAAAATGCCATGTTTTGGGCCTCAGTTGCTATAGGTGCCATATTTGGACCATACAGTCACCCTATGAAAACAAAGCATAATCCAAATCGCAAATTCTGGTACCTAAGATAGTGTTTAAATCTTGTAAACAGAATGTGTTGTATAAACTACAGTATTAAAATAAGAATTTTGGGGTCAGTTTATGCATAAATTTGAATTTATAAGAGAAAATGATGACTTGCCCTTGAGGAAAGGCTGCAGGGTTATATTAATTGAACAGAAAGATGTAATCTATAGCAGTGATAAGAAATTTAGTCTCCTGACTTTGCAATAACAGCTGTATGCTCTTTACCTCCCTGCACTTTGTTCCTTCATTTGTAAAATGTAAAATACCGATTACTCAGTGCCAGTTACATGCTGGGAACTTTAAAATGTCATCTGTTTTAATCCTCATAACAGCCTGTTGAGCCAAATACTAGTATCACCATTTTAGAGATCAATACACTGAGACTTACGTAACTCTCTCCACAATCATACATCTGCATAGCAGAGCCAGGATTTAAACCCAGTTCTTCCTCATTACAGAGTTTTTGTTCTTTCCACTACATATCATTCCCCATCCAAAAACGAAATTAAGTTATCACAAAGCATAACTTTATCATCTAGGTCATGCCAGCTGTTATGCTTTGTTTCTTGGAAGATATAATAGTGACTGTGTCAGTGCCACTTGCACCCTCCTAGTTAGGGAAATAAGGCATAATCAATAAGTGCTTACATCAAAAAAATCAAAAGATCCCCAATAAACCACCTAATGTTACACCTCAAGAAACTAGAAAAGTAAGAACAATACAAACCCAAAATTAGCAGATGGAAAGAAATAATAAAGCTCAGAGATCAAAAAAAGATACAAAAGATTGATGAAAAAAAAGTTGGTTTTTTGAGAAGGTAAACAAAATCGACAAACCATTAGCTAGACTAATCAAGAAGAGAGAAAAACCAAATACCGATAATCAGAAATGAAAAAGGAGACATTACAACTGATTCCACAGAAAGACAAAGAATCATTAGTGATTATCATGAACAACTATATGCCAACACATTTGAAAATCTAGAGGAAAGACATAAATTTCTGTACACATGCAACCTACCAAGATTGAACCAGTAAGAAGTAGAAAACCTGAAAAAATCAAGAACAAGTGATGAGAGATTGAATCATTAATCAGCAGTCTCCCAATGAAGAAAAGAATAGGACTAGATAGCTTCACTTGTGAATTCCACCAAAGTTTTAAAGAAGATTTGTCGAGCTAGGGCTGGGTCTGGCTATCACAGACCCCTCAAGCCTGTTCACAGATGTCACAAACTGTTCACATGTCAGGCTAGGTCCCCAGACCCCTCACATGCAGATCTATGAGCTAGGTAACTGGCCAAAAAGGTCCTTGGTGCCTCGGTTGAAGAGCATCGGGCAGACGCCTGAGGCAGTAAACACTAGCCAAGTGGCGGCACTGTGCATGCACACTAACTCCACCCACACACAACTTGCTTACAAAGAATGTGCTGTGCCACCCCCAATCGGACCTAAGGTGAGGGGGCCTGATTAAATTATTCTATTTTCTCAACAAGATTTAATACCAATTCTTCTCAAAGTATTCCAAAAAAGTGAAGAAAGAAATATTCTCCCAAAATCGTTTTACGAGTCTAGCATCACCTGGAAACAAAAATAAGACAAGGACACAATGAAGATTTAATACCAATTCTTCTCAAAGTATTCCAAAAAAGTGAAGAAAGAAATATGCTCCCAAAATCGTTTTACGAGTCTAGCATCACCTGGAAACAAAAATAAGACAAGGACACAATAACAAAAAAAGAAAAGTACAAGTAAATAACCTTAATGTACTTAGAGGCAAATATTCTCAACGAAGTACTTGCAAACAGAATCCAACAGCATAATCAAATGAACAGGAAGTAAGAGAACCACAGGAGAGCTTTACAAGCACAGAGGGTGAAAGACACCCTACATTCAGAGGTCCAATGTACAATTCAAATGTAAGAAAGGTACACAGATACAGCTAGTAGGATCAAAAGTTCAAACCAGAGAATAGCAAAAACGAAAGAAGAGAAGAATGCTGAGAATTAATTTGTGTAAAACTCTCAATGCCAGGATAATTCTGAGAAGGCAGACCAGTTTTGTTTTGTTTTGGTTTTGTCAGAAAATTTGAATTTAACAATAAAACAATAAAAGACCTAGCTTTACTGTTTTCTGATGTGAAGTTTAATATGACCCTTGGCAAAGATTTTTTTCTTGTTGTTTCATGAAAGGATAAGACTAAAGGGAAAGGAGTTAATATTGTCTACCACTTTGCACATATTATTCAATTTATTTATCACATCCAGCCAAATATTTCTATGACTATTTTATAGGCAAATAAATGAAAACTTTCAGTGTGACTATCCTCTCATCTATGATAATAATCATTGTTGCCAAGAGCTTGTGTGAGTTGCTTGTGTGCCAGGCATTATGCTAGGCATGTCATAATGTTACCAAAACCCCAAAGGTCCATTTACTTGCCGCTAAATAGTCAATAATTGAGAGACAAGTGTTGGTGTAAGGAAAGGTAGCCTTTAATCAGGAGGTCGGCAGCCTGGGGAAATGGTGCACTCACATCTCAAAGACCATCTCCACTTTCCCCAGATTTGCTGAAGGGTTTTATAGGGACAGGTGACAGGACGGTGGGGGACTGATTCATAATGATGTAAGCAAGGAAGTGCAGGCATCAGATAAACATCAAAGAACTTCTCGGGTGGGAGCTGATTCATGGTGACCATCCTCCCTGAATTCAAGTCACAGATTCAGTTCCTGTTAACCTCAAAAAGATCTAGTTAGTACGCTAGTAAAGAATAGCCACCTGGGTTAATAATTTCTTCTATAATTATTCTGTGTACAGTGAGAGCAAAAGTCATTATGTTCTAGCAATCGTGAACAAGAATCA
>NW_007730119.1:307040-308833 GCF_000696425.1 Galeopterus variegatus | reverse complement strand
CTCTACAGCTCTCTGTCTCACTCTTGCTCTATGCAAATGTATACCTAAAGAAAATACACGCACGTGCACACACACACACACACACGTTTTACATTTTTCTCACACTGCTGGATTGCTTGATTATTGAATATATTATCTTGCAAATAGTCACATGGCTTCTCCCTCCAATGTATGTAAAACAAATGAGGGGGGGGAAAAACTATAATCTATTTTTTGCTACAATAAATTCTCGTTGCCGAATCAACGTTATTTACTCTGATAAGAAATTTTGTGTCATCAAATCACCATATGGCCATCATAGATCCTGCAGTTGATCCCTTGTGGCACAAGATTTTGCCTCAGTTGCCTCAAGTATACTTGATTTCCTGCTCTCTATTTTGTTTCCTGCATTCTTCTCAAAAGTCGGGTGTCTGTAATTGCTTGTGGTGACCTCTGACTTCCAAACTTCTACATACAGTCAGCAACCACATAATGACGTTTCAGTTAAGTAAGGACTGCATATATATACAAAGGTGGTCCCATAAGATTATGCTATATTTTTATTGTATCTTTTTTATGTTTAGATATGTTAAGGTGCACAAATACTTACCATTGCCATTACATTACCACTGTTTTACTATTGTCTACAATATTCAGTAGAGTAACATGCCGTATGAGTTACAGCTTTGCAGCCTAGGAGCCATAGGCTAATACCATATAGCCTAGGTGTGCAGTTGGTTATACCGTCTAGGTTTGTGTAGGTACTCACACAACAAAATCATCTAAAGACACATTTGTCAGATATCCCCAGCATCAAGTAAGCTTAAATGTATTTTTAAAAGTTTGTTTAAGAGAGTAAAATTGTTTGTGAAATAAAATATTCAGCCAAATACACTTTTTACCTTCATGTGGTTTTGGGGTTTTTTGGGGGGGTTTTTTTGCAAAATTTACTTTCCTAAATTATATCACTGATGTCTGTGTAGAAATAGTTTTAATTATGTCTCTCACCTAACTCCCATATATTCCCTGATGAAAGGGATCAGGACTGAGGAAAGTTCCATAATATCAAATATCTGAAAGCATAGATTTCTGATTATTATACTTCTCATTCAATGTGTGTAAATTTTATCAATTACTATAAATGTTTTATAAAGAACAACTAACATGAGATTTTTTTCCATAATAAATTTAAATCTAATATTTTTCTCATCAAGAAAAAGACAGCAACAATAAAAATAAAATGATTTTTATTACATTTGCTTGGTTTTGTTTGCTTTCTGGATAGAAAGTCATACCTCTAACGTATTGCTCATGAAGTCCAGTTTTGTAAATACCTGGATCAAAAATAATCACAGAATTTGTAAGAGAGGCTTTATTTTAGGAGATAGAGGAAGATAAAATAAAACTTTGTACTAGCTGAATTTCCAATTCTGATTATTCTATCTTTTTCACGTATATGTGTGGGTCCAGAAAGCAGAACTTTGTGGAATGAGCGTGATCACTGAGTTTAGACAGAAATGGGTTTGTAGGTCAACAATGAGGATTATCAGAATGAAGTAAAATTACCAATGTANTACTCAGATCTGTGTTTTTTCCCTGTTCCAAACTTCTACTTCGCTGTGAGATAATGGGATTAAGTCAACTGTTCTCACCTAACTCTCCACATCTGTTCCACCCTTGATTATGTTTATCTTATGCATTTTTAGGGTTGTTCTCTCTCACTGTGTCTCTCTCTACAGCTCTCTGTCTCACTCTTGCTCTATGCAAATGTATACCTAAAGAAAATACACGCACGTGCACACACACACACACAC
>NW_007730119.1:302493-305860 GCF_000696425.1 Galeopterus variegatus | reverse complement strand
ACATGATGTAGGCAAAGATTTGGAAGGATTAGGAAGTTCCATCCTACCACATGCCTGGAAGGGGGGGAACTGGAAGAGCTGTCAGTATTAGCACATATTCTTTCTCCACCATCTCCTGATGACAGAGGTCACAGAAATACGGGCAGTGTTACAGGCACTACCAGAAAGCCAGATAAAATCCCATCACTACCATCTCCTTATCAATAGCAAATCAACAATGTGTGTGCCTACCCTAGTTTAGGTCAGTGCACAATTCATATTAAATAAGAGACTTTTGTTTTTTAAGAGTCAATATAATACAAACTTACAATAAATAGTACTTACATGACACTGACAGTGTACATTTTCTGTATGTACAACCTTGCTTCTTGATAACAAAATTAAAAACTTTTGTGCTTCCAGAGTACATCATTAAGAAAGTGTAAAGTCAATCAACAGACTGAAAATATTTGGAAATTTATCTGATCAGGGACTTATATCCAGAATATACAAAGAACACTTATATCTCAAAAATATAAGGTCATATAACCTAATTTTTAAATGGGCAAAAGATTTTAGTATGTGACATGAAATAATTTTCAACATCATTAGTCACCAGGGAAGCACAAATCAAAACCACAATGAAATACCACTTCACATCCAGTAGAATGGCTATAATAATAACAAAACGTAGAAAATAATAAGTGTTGGTAATATGTGGAGATAATGTAGTCTTTATAATCTTCAGGTGGACAATTAAAATGGTACATCCACATTGGAAAACAGTTTGACATTTTCCCAAATTGTTAAACGTAGACTTACACATTAAGACCCAACAATTCCACTCCCTTTTTTATGCAAAAATAATTTTTGCATACATTTTTATAACAGCCTAATTCAAAGTAGTCAAAACATGGAAACAACCCAAATGCGCACCAACTGATAAATGGATAAATAAAATGTGGAACATCCATATTTGGAATATTATTAAACCATCAACAGGAATAAGGTACTGATACACTCTATGACATGGATAAACTTCAAAAACGTTATGATAAGTGAAAGAGTCAGTCATAGCAGACCACACATTGTATAATTCCATTTCTATGAAATATCCAGAATAGACAAATCTATAGAAATAGAAAGTTAATGATTGCCTAGGAATGGGGTTTGGAGTATGGGATGGAGAGTAACTGCAAATAGGATGACATTACTTTGGGTAGTAATGAAAATATTCTAAAATTAGATTGTAGTGATGTTGCCATAAGTCTGTAATTATGCTAAGATTCATTTAATTTTGCACTTAAAATAGATGAATTCTATAGCATTACATTACATTTCAATAAATCTATTAAATTTTCTTTTTTGCAGGGGAGGACTCCTTTCTATTATTTATTAGGAAAACTACTCATTAAACATCTGTCCTACTGAATCTCCAATACTATTATGCAGATCTTCTTCACCCCAATTATTTCTGTGTTTATAAACTATAATCTAAAAGCCACAAATGAAACAACTTTTATCTGAATTTGTTGACCCAAAATAATCTGATAGACAGGAAGCAGTTTAAATGAAATCTGAATTTATCTACAGAATATTAGCAGCTTGCTTTCTGAATGTTAACATATTACTATCAAATTAGATCACTTTTCATTAGCATGTTAATCAGAAATAATATAGAACTGTGAATTGAAGCCTCTGAGGAATTCAAGAATCTGTGTTCAATATGTATGGGCACCTGCTGTGAATTTCAGGATCCTAGAAATGAGAACAGAGGCTAATTCCTCTTTAATCAGATGATAGACTTTCCCATTATTTTGAGCCATCTTACAGTATATTATTTCTAGCTTGTCCCCAAGCATCAATGACAATCTAAAACTATCTTAAATCTGTCCAACTCTGGCTCTTCAAAAAGTAATGGAGCTAATCGCTACAAATGTTAATTGTTCTGGACATATAACAACTACTTTGATAGCCATCTAAATGGGAAATACACATTTGGGGTCGCATAAGATATCAGAAAAAATGTTGTTGTCTGTGCTTGAAAACAATACTTTTCTGAGTATTTCATTCTGTTTTATTCTCTTACCTGTTTTTTTTTAAATCCCAAATTTGACAAAAAATTATTTTATTTTTTGATTATTTATACTATAGATGCTATTTACTCTAGCAAAATGTCCTTGAGAAACATTTAAATTTGCCTTGACCTATATCCCCTTTATATAACTTTTATTTAAAAAAAAAAAAAAAGAAAAATTGATCATGGTTTTAAAATACCTTACCATAAAACCACCTACTTTCTTGATATACTTATTCCTATAGATTTACATAGCCACCACCATAATCAGGAAGCAAAACAGTTTTATTACCCCTGAAAAAACTCCCTCATATTATGCCTTCCTAGTTTATCGCTCCCACTCATGACGACTGAAAACCACTGGTCTTTTTCTCTTCACTTATTGCTGTTTTGAGAATATCACATAAACAAAAATATAAAGTATTTTAACTTTTGAAACTGACTTCTTTCACTCAGCAAAACAATGTCTTCGAGATTTAACTAAGTTGTTGTATATCTCAATAGCTGTATTCTTGTATTATTCCTTAGCCATATTCCATGTGTAGATGAACCACAGTTTATCCATTCAACTATCGAAATCCATTTACCTAATTGGGCGTGATTTTATGAAAAGAGCTACCATACACATAAATGTGCAGGTTTTTGTATGAAATGTCATTTCTCTCAAGTAAAAACCCAAGACAAGAGTGGGCTTGTTGGCTCATATGGTAACTGTATGTCAAACATTATAAAAAAAAATTCCATCTGTTTTCTATAATGGTAGTAGCATTTTTTCTTAAAACTAATGTATGAAAGTTCCAGCTAATTTTCAACGTCACTTCATCCTTCTCAGTACTTGGTACTATCTGCATTTTTCTCCTTCTCCTATGCCTCTTCATCTTCATCACTCTAGTAGGTTATATGTAAGCTAACTGGCGTACATTGAATTTGATATCAGGATGCATGTTATAGATTTGCCATATATCTGCTTTCCTTTCTTAGCCTCAGTTTCTGTGTGTGTCAAATGGGAATTGAGATAATTTTTCTAGGTCTCATACAATCATTTTGTGGAGTTGAATTAGATACAAAAGCTTGTGAAAAGGGGTAAAGGACACATATAAAATATGTTTTATCATTTTTAGGGTAATCACTCTTATGGTAACTGTCAATTCTTATTTTAAGGTAGATTTAGTAACAATGATAAACCTGTAAAAATGTATAATGAGGTAATATAGAGATGGATAGAGAGAGTTTTAACATGATTGATAAATTTTTTATCAGTTTTTTGTTTTTATTTTATTTTTTTAAAATCCAGAATGAACACATATTCTT
>NW_007730119.1:286962-300973 GCF_000696425.1 Galeopterus variegatus | reverse complement strand
CAAAAAAATTGAAACAAAGGTCATTCACCCAAACTCATTCTATGAGGCAGCATCATCCTGATACCAAAACCAGACAAAGATACAACAAGAACAAAAAGAAAAGTACAGGCCAAAATCTTCGATGAACATAGATGCAAAAAATCCCTAACAAAATATTAGCAAACAGAATACAGCAGCACACAAAAAGGTTATACATCATGATCTAGTAGGATTCATACCAGGAATGCAAGGATGGTTCAACATATGCAAATCAATAAATGTGATACACCATATGAACAAAATCAAGGACAAAAACGGTATGATCAACTTAATAGATGCAGAAAAAGCATTTGGCAAAATTCAACATCCCTAGAGTTAGGAGGTATGCTAAGAGCAGCTGTGACCTGCTCAACTTTGGTTCAACACCAGAATTCACTGAACTTAATCATAAGCAAGAATGATAAAAAAAAATCAGTAGCATCTATTGCACAGAGCTACTGTTAGGATGAAAATGATATGGTACATATCAAAATCTCCTGTCAAATGCAGCTGACTTGAAAATGTGTATGTATTCCTTAATATAACATTATTGAATAAAACTCTATCATAAGCCTTAGTTGCCCATTAATTTATACCCATCTGTACTTACATTTAAAGTTATTATCAAATATTTTCAAGCTATTCAAAAAAATTGAAACAAAGGTCATTCACCCAAACTCATTCTATGAGGCAGCATCATCCTGACACCAAAACCAGACAAAGATACAACAAGAACAAAAAGAAAAGTACAGGCCAAAATCTTTGAAGAACGTAGATGCAAAAATCCCTAACAAAATATTAGCAAACAAAATACAGCAGCACACAAAAAGGTTATACATCATGATCAAGTAGGAATCATACCAGGAATGCAAGGACGGTCCAACATATGCAAATCAATAAATGTGATACACCACATGAACAAAATCAAGGACAAAAACGGTATGATCAACTTAATAGATGCAGAAAAAGCATTTGGCAAAATTCAACATCCCTTCATGATAAAGACTCTCAACAACTTAGGTATAGTATAGAAAGTATTTCAACACAATAAAAGCCATATATGACAAACCTTCCACCAATATCATTCTGATTGTGGAAAGGCTTAAGGCTTTCCCTTTGATAATAACAACACAAGAATGCTCACTCTCACCACTCCTGTTTAGCATAGCATTGGAAAAACTAGCCAGAGAAATCAAGCAAGAGAAATAAATAAAGGGCATCCAAATTGAAAAAGACAAAGTACAACTACCCTGTTTGCCGATGACTGGATTCTATATATAGAAAACTGTAAGGACTCTAACTCTAAAAAATTCTTGCACCTGATAAACAAATTCAGTAACTTTGCAGGATACAAAATCAATATACAAAATTCAGTTGCATTTTTATACCCCAACAATGAACTAGCAGAAAAAGAAATCAAGAAAGCAAGAACATTCACAATAACTACTGAAAGAAAATAAAATAACTAGAAATAAATTTAACCAAGGAGCTGGAAGAGCTGTACAACAAGAACCACATATCACTGCTGAAAGAAATTAAAAAGAACATCAAAAGATGGAAAGATATTCCATGTTCATGGATTGGAAGAATTGTACATTATGAAAATGTACATAATGCCCAAAACAATCTACAGATTCAATATGGTCTCCATCAAAATACCAATGATTTCCTTCACAGAAATGAAGAATTGTACATTATGAAAATGTACATAATGCCCAAAACAATCTACAGATTCAATATGGTTTCCATCAAAATACCAACGACTTCCTTCACAGAAACAGAAAAATGAATCCTAACATTCATATGGAACAACAAAAGACCTCAAATAGACAAAGCAATCCTGAACAACAACAAAAAAGAGTTGAAGGCATTACACTTCCTGACTTCAAATTATGCTACAAATCTATAGTAACCAAAACAGCATGGTTATGACATAAAAACAAACACAGAGACTGATAGAATAAAATAGAGAATCCAGGAATAAATCCATGTGCTTATAGCCAACTGATCCTCAACAAGGGCTCCAAGAACATACACTGGGGAAAGCACAGCCTCTTTAATAAATGGTTCTGGGAAAACTGAATGTACATAAATAGAAGAATAAACCTAGACCCCTGCCTTTCACCATATACCAAAATCAACTCAAAATGGATTAAAGACGTATAAGACCTAAAATGATAAAACAAAACTCCTAGAGGAAATCATAGGGGAAATACTTCAGGTTGTAGGACTGGGCAAAGACGTTATGAATAAGACCCCAAAAGCACAGGCATCAAATGGAAAAATAATCAAATGGGATTATGTCCAACTCAAAAGCTTCTGCATAGGAAGGGAAGCAATCAACAGAATAAGAAGACATCAAACAGAATGGGAGAAAACATTTGCAAATTGCAAAACCAACAAGGGATTGATGTCCAGGATATACAAGGCACTCAACAACTCAGCAGTAAAAAAAAAAAAAAAATCTGACAAAAAAATGGGCAAAGGAGCTGAATAGACTTTTTTAAAAAGGAGATACATAAATGGCCAACACATATTTGAAAAAAATGCTCAAAATCACTAATCATCAAGGAAATGCAAACAAAAACCACTTTAAGACAGCATTTCACCCCAGTTGGATTGGCTACAATCAAAAGACAGAGAATAACAAATTCTGTCAAGGATGCAGAGAGAAGGAAATCCTTCTACACTGTTGGTTGGATTATAAATTAGTACATCCATTATGGAAAACAGTATGGAGGTTTCTCAAACAACGACAGAGAGAACTATCATATGATCCAGCAATCCCACTACTGCGTGTATGTCCAAAGGAATGGAAATCATCATATCAAAAGGATACCTACACTCCCATGTTTATTGCAGCTCTACTTACAACAGCCAAGAGTTGTAACCAACTTAAATGTCCATTGATGGATGACTGGATAAGGAAAATGTGATATATATGTATACATAATGGAATACTACTCAGCCATAAGAAAGATGAAATTCTGCCATTCACAGCAACATGAAATTCATACCTAAAGCCAATTTTTTTTTTTTTGGTACGCTAAGTTTTCCGTTTGTATTGTCAGGGTTAGGAGTTAGGGCCCACAGACCCTTCAAACCCATTGAACAGACAGGGTCACAGATCCCTCACATGCCAGGCTGGAACATCAAACCCCTCACATGCCCAGCCGGGTCACCAGACCCCTCACATGTAGGTCCACACTAGGTAATTGGGAAAGATCCTGGGAGCCACTGGCAGATGACACAAGCTCAGTCTTCAGTCCTCAGCTTGCTTGGCAGTGGTGTCAGTGGCAGCAGCTTACAGTAGATTCAGCAGCAGCAGTGGTAGCATCTTCTCCATGGCCCTCCAGGGGCATCCCAGGGGCTGGGGCACTGCAGATGAGAGCCACTCGTCCTTTTTACTTAGGTCCATAACCCAGGACAACTTACATTAGACAATAACCAAGGAACACCTGGGTACATGTGCATATTTACATCAAATGCTCAGCAAGATTCTGAACATTTGAGGGGCTCTGACCATTTTGCTTCACTTCCCCTCCAACATCAACCAAGCAAATGTCCAATCAAGAAAAAACAGTTTTGAAAACAGTCATAAAGTTTTTCCAGCAATTCCACTTTTCCATGTGTACCCCAAAAATTGAAAATAGGCACGCAAATAAATATCTGTACAACAACATCCATATATTCCAGCAATTCCACTTTTCCATGTGTACCCCAAAAATTGAAAATAGGCACGCAAATAAATATTTGTACAACAACATCCATATCAGCATTATTCACAATAGCCTAAAAGTAGAAACAACCTAAGTATCTATCAACAAATAAATGAATAAACAAAATGTGGTATATAGATAAAGTAGGATATTAATTAGCCTCAAAAAGGAATAAAATTCTTGTACATGCTACAACTTGGATAAATTTTGATAGATTTCTTCACAGACTTATTTGTTTGGATTTTTATGAAGCCTGAACATAGGATATTTTATGGTAGCTTGATCCACATCCTGGGGAAAGAGAAACCATATTTTCAAATAAATGGAAAAACATTTCAAGTAAATAAGTATCAATGATAACTTTTAATATAGTTAGTAAAAGGAAGCATCTAGGAATACCTAGGCCCTAGATTAGTACCTATCATTATCTAAGAGTTTATCTGCTATGCTCCTATGTTCTTATTTGGGATAAAAATAAATTACTTATCTATTATGTCATACAGTCTGTCCCCTTACCCACTATGAAAACTGAATACCTTTCACATTACCCTTTTAGCTTTGGCCAACGAGGAAGCTTAGAACAAAATATCTTTAAAATGTGTGTGATTCTTCATGACTTGCATGCCGGCATTTTATTTTTACCATGTTCTCTTGAAATTAATGTTTTATCAGCACCATGCTCTAACCAGCTGAACAAACCAGCCAGCTTAATTTGATGTTTATGTTTTAGAATATAAGTTTAGTATTAGTATATGCTTTATTGCTTAATAGAATGTACTTTATTTATTTTTAAAAATCTTTGGTTTTAAAATTTCTTTATTATTATTATCTTTTTTACATTCTAAGATGTTGTTGTGAAGCAGTTGGGGTGGAAGGAGAGAGAGGAAACGAGGAGGGGGACATGGTGGAGGCCCTTGGCAACCCCCTTATTCTAGCAGAGGAGCCCAGGGTCTTCTGGTGGTGGCTCAGTCATGGCTGGGCTGGATGTGTACATCAGGGGAAGTAGCTGAAACCCTTGGCTCCCCAATCCCAGCTTAGGAGGCTGAGGTGCTTCTGGCAGTGGCCTGATGGTTGTCACTGAGCTAGATGTGGATGTGGGAGGGCATGGCTGAGGCCCTCAATTTCCCCTCCACCCCAGCTCAGGAGCCCAGGGTGCTTCCAGCAGCAGTCTGGTGGTCGTCGCTGGGCTGAATGTGGATATCTGAGGGGCATGGCTGAGGACCTTGGCCCCTCCACCCCTCCACCCTGGCTCCAGAGCCTGGGGCACTTCCAGTGACAGCATGGTGGTTGTTACTGGGCTGGATGTGGTTGCAGGGGGGATGAGGTTGAGGCCTTCGGCCCTCTTCCCACCCTGGCTTGGGAGCCTGGAGGGCTTCCAGTCCTAGGTTTTATAGGTGTTCTTTGGTAGTGTTACATGTTTACTGGTTAATATTAAAATTTTGTCTCTGATCTGTGGGGTTTTTGTGTTTTCTTTCAGTTCAGTGTTGGATTATTAGCTACTCCCACCACATAAACTTTGCACTTGAACTAATTTGTGGTCCTTTGCTTACTTCTAAAAGGGAGGAACTTCCTGTGGGGACCAGCACTTGAGCCCTGTAGTTGAGATAAATTACTGCTTTGCTGCTGATTTTCTGCTGAAGGCTTTTTGTGCAGCTCGGGTTTTAATTGTTGATCTTGTAAGCACTTCTGGCTCTTGTGAGGTCTGGTACACCTGAGTTACATGGAACCTCTAGTCTGGGTCTGAGTTTTTTCAGTAAACTGCACCCCCTGCAGTTCTATATTCCTGACCAGTCTCCACTGAGTGATCCTGTGCTGACTGGGGGGCAGATCAGTTGTCCACGCTGTGCCCCAATGTTCCCTGGTGAGCCCATCTCCACCTCTAGTCTGGGTCTGAGTTTTTTCAGTAAACTGCACCCCCTGCAGTTCTATATTCCTGAACAGTCTCCACTGAGTGATCCTGTGCTGACTGGGGGGCAGATCAGTTGTCCACGCTGTGCCCCAATGTTCCCCGGTGAGCCCATCTCTGCCCCAATGTTCCCTGGTGAGCCCATCTCCCCCACCGTGCACACTCTAAACATTTCCCATAAGATGGGCCATATACCGGTCCCTTGCAATGACTCACCAGCCTCTGAGTGGTTCCTTTATTCAGTTGTCTGTGGCCTCTTGCTCCTGTGTGGGCCCATGGGAACCCTGTTAGTGGTATAGCTAGCTAGCCTTGGAGCCACCAAGGCCCTCTCCTCCCCTGCAGCCTCCAAACAACTTCATATGAAAGGCACAGCTGCAGCTTTTGCCAGGTCTTGCTCCATGTGCTTACCAGGGCCAGCCTTGAAGTGGCTGGGGCTCAAAACGGTCAGAGTGGTCCTTTCTCTTACCGTGTCTTCTCCCACTTTCATGAACTCCACAGGTCTCTCTTCCTCTTCCCCTGGGCTCTAATAGCCCCAGCTTGGCAGTTGTTGATTTTTGATAGTTGTAAATTGGTTGGTTGTGGGAGAGAGTGATGCTCGGTACTGACTATTCTGCCATCTCAACTGGAAGTGTCAGTATGTATTTTTATAAACCAGGCTCATATCTAAAATACAAACAAATAGATAAATAGTTATACATAATTCTAAAACCCTCAATAAAAATATATTTAATTATTTGATTGTTTGATGTTTTGAGTTGTATCTTTCTCTCCTGACTACTTCATGAACTATTCTGTTAGCAAACAATATTTCTCTAAAACAGAAACAACAGAATTATTCTAATAATTGGGATTTTTTTCGGTTTCTCTTTTTTATTTTTATTTATTATCATACATGCATGTGGGATACAACGTTGATTTTCAATAATTGTGTAGAATGTGTGGTGGTTAGATCAGTATAGTTAGCATATTCATTATTACAATATGCAATCATTCTTGGTGTCCATTGGCCAATTTCTCATTAGTCCCCCTCCCTCTTCCTCTCCTCTCCCCTTTTCCATCTCTATTTTTCTAAAAGTTCAATGTATTACTATGATTTGATTTTATGAAAGCACTTATCCTCCCTTGGAAGTAGTCATTCACACACACAAAAAAAGACCATAAAGTAACTTCACAAGAGTCTTCTGTCCAAACAGCAGAAGTAAATGTTGTTTACTTATTCTAATAACCTCTTAGGAAACTTCATGTAGTGATCCTACCCTATCTAGGGATTGTGACGGTTAATTTTACATGTCCACTCAGCTGGACCGCAGTGCCCAGATACTTAATCAAACATTATTTTGAATGTTTCTATAAGAGAAATATGTTTTAGATGAAATTGAAATTTAAATTGGAAAACTGAGTAAAGCAGATTGCCCTTTATATTTAGAGTCTAGGCCTCATCCAATAAGTAGAAGGCCCTAATAGAACAAAAGCTGACTCTCTTGGACACGAAAAAATTCTGCCAGCAGATGGCCTTCAGACTTGAACTGCAGCATGGACTCTTCCCTGGGTCACCAGCCTACCTGAACTACCCTGCAGATTTTGAAGCCTCATAATCACGAGCCAATTGCTTAAAATCTCCCAAATACATACACTCACACACATACATATCCTACTGGTGCTCTTTCTTGAGAGGACCCTGACTAATACAGAAGTTATTTCAAATTCTGCTACTTTTGCTTCATCTATGATGTATTCTCTATTATGTAATTGTAGAGCTAGGTCTGGGTCTGGAGCTCACAGACCCCTCAAGCCCATTGTCCAGACTGTGTAACAAACCCTTCCCATGCAGGTCTACGAGCTAGGTAACTGGAAGAAGGTCCTTGGAGCCTTGATTGAAGAAATAATAAGCTTTATTCAGCACACACACATCTAAGAGCAAGGCAGTCCAAAGAGAAACTCAACTGCTACCAGCAAAGCCCAAAGAAAGCTGAGCAGCTGCCAGCAAAGTAAACATGTTCTATTTTTAGATGCAAGATCTGCAGTCCAGCTGCTGCTTCACATACTCAAAAACCCACAATAGCAACAAACTAAAGAGATACATTGGCATGCAAGCATACTAACTCTACCCACACACAACTTGTTTACAAAGAATGTGCTGCACCATCCCCAACTGGACCTGAGATGAAAGGGTCTGACTAAACTATTCTATTTTCCTCACAGTAGTTCTTCCTCTTCAATCAAGGTATTCATTTTGATATTTCTCTAATTTTAGGTTACTGGCCTTGAAAACTTCCCTTAGTCTTATTTTCTGCCCAGCCCCTACATTTATTATCTGCACGCTATTCTCTGAAGCACTACCAGCATTGCCTGTTCCCCATCGCCTGTCCTTGTTTTCAACCAAGCTTGTCAGGTTGCAGTTGAAATTCAGGGAGCTATCACAAACCAGCCATCTTAGGCTGAATCCAGATCATAGACATGTTTTGCTTTGCCTGAGAATTTTACTCAGCAAAAATATTTTGCATTTGTATTAATTACTAACCTAAAAATAAGGAAAATACACATCAAATAAAGATTTTTAGATTCTCTTGAAAAATAGGAAAATCTGGTAACAGAGAGCTCTTATAGCAATAGTTAGCCAGGGCTGAGCAGAGGTTGCCCCTTATATGTGGGGAATGTGATTTCCAGCTCATCTGACCCCAACATATTTTTCTTACTTCAGCCAATCTGCTAAAATGAGTTGTATAACCTGCTTCCCTGTGAGCACTTGATTTTATGCCTCAGTATAGCTTGTCTCAGCGACTGTCTCTGAGGTTCCTTTAGGAAAAAATTCTCATAATTGCTGAAATCCTTACAGCATCACCAGAATATGCATAGATTTTTCAAAAGAAAAAGCAACAGCACTTATTTGAAGTAATTTCGGCTACAGTTTTTGTAAAAAAATACACTTGAACATCTACACATATACATCCTAGTAGTCTTATTACTTTGTAGTTCCACTGTATTTACTTTTATGGTGTTTATTGCACATGTAGGAATATTACATTTTCTCATGCTTTCTAAGATTTACATGAAATATTAACTTTGGTCTGTTGTGATAAGCTATGCAATAAATTCAATTAGAATATATTAATTTTGTATTAATTTCTTTATGCATTTATATTTCTAGCTCTAGAAATTTCAGTTTCCAGTTGTCCCTCAGTATTCACAGGGGATTGTCTCCAGGACTTCTGAAAAACCAAAACCCAGGGATACTCAAGTCCCTGGTATAAAACGGCATAGTATTTGCATATAACCTACACACATCCTCCCTTATACTTTAAATCACATCTAGATTACTTATAATACCTAATATAATGTAAATGCTATTTAAAAAGTTGTTATACTGTGTTTCTGAAATTTGCATTATTTTTATTGTTATATTATTATTACTATTTTTATCTTTTCAAATATTTTTGATCCTGGGTTGGTTGAATCCATGGATGCAGAACCCACAGATAGGGAAGGCTGACTGTATTTGTCTTTTGGTAAGAACATCTTTCTGGTGTACTGCTATTATTGTCTGGTTGGAAACTTCTCACTTCAAACCTTGTGTGGTTTCTGCCTCATGTTCCCAGAAGAAATCAGTGGATTGGGCCCCTTAAATTATTTGATTAAATAGCTATACTTTATATGATTTCATGTTTACATCTTTCTGGTGTACTGCTATTATTGTCTGGTTGGAAACTTCTCACTTCAAACCTTGTGTAGTTTCTGCCTCATGTTCCCAGAAGAAATCAGTGGATTGGGCCCCTTAAATTATTTGATTAAATAGCTATACTTTATATGATTTCATGTTTCATTTCTTAGCTCTACTTCAACTTAGAATTTTGAGTTAAAGTAAAAGAATCAGATAGGATTGTTAAAGTACACATTTCTTTAAAGCATACCATGCTGTGAAAGTTTCACCTTTTCTTTGTGCTGTTTGACTCTTCTCTATTGTTTCTCCTACTATTTTTATGTTTTTCCAGATATGCCAAGTTGATTGTTCGTGAATCTCCTTAATTTAAAATACTAAATGTTATCCCCTAGACATTTTGAAAGGAAAAACAAAATACTGTCACTACCCGTAGGTGATGACAATAAGATTAAATACCATTAGATTATTCTGGGATAAATTGAATCAGCCTCACAATGTTGCTATTAAAAGATATTATGATTGTAAATTGTACAATCTTCAGAGTATATCTCATTTTCAATGCCTCAGATGACCCAGATACTGAAAAGGATCCTAATCCAGGTTTCAGACTAGATAGTAAATGGGGTTTAAGTACCTAGTCAAACACAAATTGATGTCTTTTTAAAAAGATTATTTGCCTGAGTTTTCAGGAGTTTTCACCCTGGTGATAATTAGAACTTCATAAGTCTCTCATACTTTTTAATGCTTGTGAAATATAAAGTTATTTTATACCTAGGCTCCATTTCAATCCTTAAGGATATCCAACTCATTTTAACACCTGAGGACGTGTCTTATTTCAGCAATACGTAACTAGATTGAATCTGGTCTGTTCAAACCATACAAAGTAATGAGACTGTAAAGGGGTGTGTGTGTGTGTGTGTGTGTGTGTGTGTGTGTGTGTGTGTGAGTGTGTGTGTGTGTTGTGCAAAACAAACTCAGTAAGTTTAAACTCCAATAGCATATTATGTTAATCATCTATTGCTATGTAATTGATTGCTAAAAGGTAGTGGCTTGAACCAACAGCATTTATTATCTCACAATTTCTGTATACCTATAATCTGGGTGTGGCTGAGCTGTGACCCTCTTCCTCAGGGTCTCATAGTCTGTAATCAAAGTGTCAACAGGGCCTGTGTTTTCATCTCAAGGCTTAATTGGGGAAGGACCTTCTTTCAGGCTTATGCACATGGTGATTGGCAGGATGACATTTCTCATGGGCTATAGGGCTGAGGTCCTTATTTCTCTGACTACTGACCAAATGCTGCCCTGCCATATGGACCTCTTCAGATAGCAGTTAGCTTCATGAGAGCTGGCAAGCTAGAAAGCCAGAGAGAGCATAACAGACAGAAGTCATAGCCTTTCATAAGCCAACCTTTAAAGTGACATCCTATCCCTTTTGTCTTATTCTGTAGGCCAGAAGAATGTCATGTGGTGTGGCCCACACTCAAGAGGAGGAGATAACACAAGATGTGCAGATGAGGAGCTACATCAGAGTCTGCCAACCACAAGTCATATTTTTTTTTTCACTAGAAATACTGGAAAATGCTCTATCCTTCAAAGACTTGATAATGTGAGAGGTATTCATTTATTTATTAATTCATTAAAAGGCTTTTCTTGGCCAGGCTGCTGACAGGTACTGGAAACAAAAATGTGTAAGATGTATGGTTCTCACCTTCAAGAAGTTCATGGCCTAGATGGGGAAGAGATATAGTTGCAGAGCATTTTAATACCACAGCAAAACTATTAGGACAAAAACAGGCACCAGAGAGCAGGACAGCATTCCAACTAACTAGGGGGTGTGGTGGGGGGGCTACAGAGGCCAGAGAGTGCTTTGTAGAAGGAGCACTGAACTGGAGTCTTCAAGAAAAAGAAGGATTTATTTTTATACCCCTATAGATATGTAATAGTCCATTTTGTGTTGCTGTAACAGAATTACCTGAGACTGGGTAATTTATAAAGAAGAGAGGTTTATTTGGCTTATGATTCTGGGACAGGTGCATCTGGCATGGACCTCAGGCTGCTTCTGCTCATGGCACAAAATGGCAGGCAGCTGGTGGGTACAAGCAGATCACATGGTGAGAGGAAGCAAGAGGGGGTGGAGGTGCCAGGGTCTTTTAAACAACCAGCTCTCATGGGAACTAATAGAGTGATAACTCACTCACTACTCCCACCCTGCAGGGAGAACATTAATCTGCTCATGAAGGATCCACCCCTATGACTCAAAAAGCTTCCACCACTGGCACATTGAGGATCAGAATTCCACATGAGTTTTGGCAGAGACAACACATCCAAACTCTATCATTCAGCCCCTGACCCCAGAAAACTCATGTCACTCTCACATACAAAATACAATCATTCCATCCCAACAGTCCCAAAAGTCATAGCTTGTTCCAGCACCAACTTAAAAGTCCAAAATCCAAATTCTCATCTGAGACCAAAGGCTAAACTCTTTCTAGTTGTGAACTTATGAAAATCAGAAACAAATTTATCTACTGCAAAGATACAATGGTGGAATGCACATTGGGTGCACATTCCTATTCCAAAAGGAAGGAATAGATCAGAAGAAAGGAGAAATAGGCCCCAAACAATTCCCAAACCCAGCAAGACAGATATTATGTCTTAAAATTCCCAAATAATCTCCTTTGATTCCAAGTCCTAAATCCTGGGCACAATTAGACATCTGAGCCCCCAGAACCTTGGGCAACCCAACCGCACAGCTCTGCCAGGTGCAGACCAGTGGGCTGCACTGATGCCGGTGGCTTTTGGTACCTCCATAGGTCTGGGGTTTCCATGGTGGTCCTGCTGCCTTGGCTCTACTAGATATTTCCTTGGTGGGGGTTCTCTGAGGTATCTCCAACCCCACTTTTCTGCTCAGCATTGCTCTAGTAGATGGCCTCTGTGGCAGCTCTACTCCTGTGGCAGGTCCCTGCCTTGGTCCTCAGGCTTTTTCATACATCCTCTGAAATCTGGGTGGAGGCTGCCATGCCTCCACTGCTCTCATGTCCTGCTGGCCTGCAGACTTAACACAAAGTGGACTCCACTGAGGTTTCAGGCTTCTACTCTCCTGAGCTGTTGCACAAAACAACATTTGGGGCCACTTGAGGTAGAGCTGCCCCAGCCGGAGCAGCTGAGATGCAGGGAGCAGGTTCCCAAGGGCAGCTGCACCCCAGGCCTGTCCTCTGGGACAACTCAGTCCTTCTAGGCCTCAAGGCCTGTGATGAGTGGGGGCACTCTTTCAGACTTCTCAAATGCCTTTAGTGCTTTTTTTCCATTGTCCTGGCTATTAGCATCTGGCTGCCTCACCGCCAAGCTGTCTTTAGTAATCAGTTTATCTGCTTCACCTTTGTGTTTTTCTCCTGTTCTCTGTTTCTCTATCACATGGCCAGGCTACAAATTTTCCAAATCTTTATGCTCTGCTTCCCTTTTAAATATTAATCTGGCTTTACAACATGTCTTTTCTGCCATAACTCAGAGTATGCTGTTAAAAGTAACGATGAAGCTTCCTTAATGCTTTGCTGCTTGTAAATTTATTCTGCCAAACATTCTGGTTCACAACTGTTAAGTCCCACCTTCCACAAAGTCCAAGGGCATGGACTCAATTCAGCCAAGTTCTTTGCTGTGGTGCAGCAAGAGTTATCTTTTCTCCAATTCCTGGTAAGTTCTTCATTTCTATCTGAGACCTCATCTTCTGCCTGATCTTTCCTGTCCACATTTCTATCAGCATTCTGGTCACCACCATTTAACCAATCTCTAAAATTTTCCAAAATTTCCCTCATCTTTTTGTCTTCTTCTAAGCCCTCCAAACTCCTCCAACCTTTGCCCATAACCTGGTTCCAAAGCTGCATCTAAATCTTCAGGTATCTGCATAGCAACACCCCACTCTCAGTACCAACTTTTTATATTAGTCCATTTTGTGTTGCTGTAACAGAAATACCTGAGACTGGGTAATTTATAAGGAACAGAGATTTATTTGGCTTATGATTCTGGGACAGCTGCATCTGGCATAGGCCTCAGGCTGCTTCTACTCATGGCAGAAAGCAGCAGACAGCCAGCGGGTACAAGCAGATCACATGGCGAGAGGAAGCAAGAGAGAGAGAGAGAAGGTGCCAGGGTATTTTTAAGCAATGAGCTCTCAGGGGAACTAATAAAGCAAGAACTCACTCATTAATCCCCCCTCCCCCAAGGAGAGCATTAATCCATTCATGAGGGATCTGTCCCCATGACTCAATCAGTTTCCAACACTGCCACATTGGACATCAAATTTTCACATGAGTTTTGGAGGGGACAACACATCCAAACTCCATCAAGATTCTACATGTAACATTATAGGGGAACTCATAATTGGCCATAATGTTAATATAAATGTGCCCTTTGGAATAGAGCACTCATCTGTTCCAGGCCATGTCACCTTTACTCGAGGAGGCCAGGTACTTATCACCCAAGGTGAAACTTGCAGGCCTTCCTCTAATCCTTTTCCCCAAGGCCCTATTAAACCTACCCAGTGTGTAAGGGGGGGCTTTTATTCTCCAAGGCCATTCCCATTGTACTGTCCCTGTTGCAAACAGGTTGGGGCCGTTAAGAGGATATTTCCATTCTTACTATATCCTGGCTTCAAAAGCTTATCTTTAGTATTGATTTGCAGCTGTATAGGTGCTTCAGCCCAATGCAACAGAG
>NW_007730119.1:267110-286060 GCF_000696425.1 Galeopterus variegatus | reverse complement strand
GCATCAGCTTCATCATTTCCTATACTGGCTAAGGGAAAGTGTCCTGTAACATGGAAAAAAGTTACTTCTTTCTCATGCCCCAATTACCATAACTCTTGCCACGTGGCTTGTCCCCACAGGGGTTGGTGGCCTACCATCCACCATTGATGCTTCCAAGTAGAAATCCAAAGGGTAAAACCTTTGTACATAGCCCAGCTGTCAGTACAGGTGGTTAATGGCCCAAGCTCATTTTTATCACCATCCATACTGCTCTCAATTCAGCCCATTGACTGCTTTGCCCTGTAACATTTTCATACCACATGGTATCTGTTAAGGGCTGGACAGCAACCGCTACCCATGATGCTGAAGGTCCCATGCTAGAGCCATCTGTATACCAAGCTTGCTCTGTGATAGATCCCTGTCCCTCATGGAAAGGTGTAGCCTCCACCTCCATGGGTAACGGTTGTGTCAAAGTTTCCTTCACAACCTCTACAGGGCCTAGCACAGTTTGCAACTCTTTGGACAGAGGACTCATTGACACAGTGCTCCTTTGTTCTATATATGCTCCCCATTTAGACAGAGTGGGAGTCTGAGCTATACCCGTTGTAGAGTTGGTTGCCTTCATGTGCAACCAACCTATTATGGAGTATGTCATCCTTACTAGGACTTTGGCAGTTCCTGTGATAGCTTCAGTGGCTATCAAGGAAGAATACACAGCTGCTAACTACTTTTCTATTAGGGTGTAGTGCACTTCAGCACCCTTCCAGAGTTGAGACCAGAATTCTACAGGTGTACAGAATTGGTCTTGTCTCTGCCCATCTTGTCACAAACCCCATCCTGGGTTATATGTACATCTAACTCAAATGGCTTAGTGGGGTTGGCCACTTATAAAGCTTGTACTCACTGTATTACCCTTTTTGTAGCCCAATAAGCTTGTTCTACTTCCTCAGTCCAATCCCAGAGAGCTTCTTTCTTTGTCAGTGCATATAGTGGGCATGCCACTTGGCCCATATGGGGTATAAAAACTCTCCAGTACCCCAAAGTCCCAAATATGTCTGTAGCTGAGCTACTGTTGTGGGTCGAGGGTATGCCTGTATCTTATCTACAAAAGCTTCTGGGATGACCCTCATCTTATCTGGCCAGACCACTCCCAGGAATTTGACTGACAGCCCAGGTCCTTGCACTTTGGCTGTGTTCATGGCCAACCCACATTTTTCCAAACAACTTAGCAGCATTGGAGCTGCTTGGGTTAAATCTGCAAGAGAAGCAGAGGTTAGTAACACGTCATCAATGTAGTGAAACATTGTAACCATGCTGGGCCTAGTCCACTTGGCTAGGTCCCCAGCCAACAAACCATTACAGATGGTTGGGCTATGCAGATAACCTTGGGGCAATACTTGAAAGGTCCACGGTCTTTCTTCCCACGTAAGGGTGACTGATCTTGGCTATCAGCCAAGATTGGAATGGAATAAAAAAGCATTTGCAA
Organism: Galeopterus variegatus; assembly: GCF_000696425.1. NCBI lineage: Eukaryota > Metazoa > Chordata > Mammalia > Dermoptera > Cynocephalidae > Galeopterus > Galeopterus variegatus. The sequence continues at coordinate 284,595 of NW_007730119.1, read as the reverse complement.
GGTCCAATACACAATGATAAGTCCTCAGCTGAGTCATTAGCTGGTCCATCAAGTCGTGAACTGAAAGCACAACTGCATGCCAAGGAGGCACTTCCACCCCTAGGTCCCATAACCATAACAGCCAAGCAGCCAGTGTCTCCCCATGTTTCTGCCTGAACTGTCTCCCCAAGTCAACCAGTTCAACCCAGGTATATGGGACATAGGTGGTGAACTGGGTCACCTGTGGATCACCCACCAGTTGTCCGTCCAGTCCCATAGGCTGCTTGTATCTCAATTTCTCATGCACAACAAGTCTTGCCTGGAGATTCATGGTTTCCCCCAACTCACCACTGGGTTGGTCATCTTCCCTGGTGTGAGGGGCAGGAGTGGCTAGTTGCTGCATGTCATCCTCCAGGACATTTATCCATGCTTCCAATGATTCTGCTTTCTGCCTTGAATCTGCCAGTAGCTGCACATCATCTGCCAACAACTCTTCTTTCTGCTTCAGCTCTCGATCAGTTTGCAGCAGAGTGAGCAAAAGCCAGGCTCCGGGTCAGCAGAAAAGTGGCCACCGGACACCACATGCTCAAAGACAAACACATTTCTTCCACCCACCCCCACAAGGGGTTCTCTGACATAGTATCTGGTCTATGATGTCTCGCAGTACAGTGTGCAGCAACCAGATCCCAGTCAACAGGAAGGTGGCCATAGAGCACAGCATACTCACAAACAGCCACATTTCCTCCTTCTTCCACGGGCTTTCGGCTCCTGTATCTGTTCAGAGTCCTGTTGCAGGCTATACCAAATGTGGAGTAATCCTGCTGACTACACCAATTGTAGAGCTAGAGCTCACAGACCCCTCGAGCCCATTGTCCAGATTGGGTCACAAAGGAAATTTGATCTCCAATGTGGCAGTGTTGGAAACTGATTGAGTCATGGGGGTGGATCCCTCATGAATGGATTAATGCTCTCCCTGGGGGAGGGGGGATTAATGAGTGAGTTCTAGCTCTATAAGTTCCCACAAGAGCTGGTTGCTTAAGAGACCCTGCACACACACCTCTCTCTCTCTCTCTCTCTCTCTCTCTCTCTCGCTTCCTCTCGCCATGTGATCTGCTTGTACCTGCCAGCAGCCTGCTACTTTCCACCATGAGCAGAAGCAGCCTCAGGCCCATGCCAGATGCGACTGTCCCAGAATCGTAAGCCAAATAAACTTCTGTTATTTTATACATTACCCAGTCTCAGGTAGTTCTGTTATAGCAACACAGAGTAATACACTACCTTTTACTTCTATAAAATGTATTTTTCTCCCCCTTTCCCTGTGAAATAACCTAGGTCTCTTTTCTTCTTTGAAGAGGAAGCATCTCACTATGAAAAAGGGATTTGAGTCCAAAAACCCTGCTCGGCTTCATAGTAGCTGTGTAAGCTTGGTTTTAGTTTCCTCATCTGTACAATACTGACAAATAACATTCACTTTGCAGTTTTGTGAAAATTAAGTGAGATCAGTCATGCAAAATACCTATACCCATCCCTAGTACCTGGCAAATAGTAGTAACCTCTCATATTCATCTTTAAGTTCCATATCCCAAAGCCTTCCCTGATTTTCTCAGCCTACAATACTCCCTCTTCTGAGCACATAAAACATGCTCCAACTGCATCACAAATTTGGTCCTTACTGTATATTTTCTCGATTATTTGTTGAAACTTTTTGAATATAATTGTTAATTAAAAGTTCCTAAAAACCTTAATTTTTTTGTATTTATACATCCCTGTGCATCCCCTCCTTGTTACCTTATGTAGAATTGATTCTCTCTTTTTGTCTCACTACATAAATACATAAAGAGTTAGAAAGCAGACTAATGGAGAGATTATGGATGCATAATTAAATACTTAGGTAGCTTAATATATATACAATAGTTATGTGCAAGTCACTGTTAGAGCATTTAAATTCACATAAATCAATGTTATCTTACTGTCTTTTATTATCTAAGAGATCAGATAGAAATAAAGTAATTCATCCTGGGCCTGCCCAGTGGCACACTGGAGAGTGTGCCGCTTGGGAGCACGGTGGCGCTCCCGCCGAGGGTTCGGATCCCATGTGGAGACTGGTTCCTGCTCACTGGCTGAGCGCAGTGCGGGCGCAACACCGAGGGTTGCAATCCTGTTACCGGTCAGTAAAAAAAGACAAAAAGGAAAAAAAAAAAAAAAGTAATTCATCGTACAGAATAATGCCAAAATGGAATTTTCCCTTTATAAATGATACAATGCTTAAACCCAATGAGTGTATCAAGAGCACTGAAAGAGGTATTTTCCATGTAATTTTCACAACACTACAAGGTAGGTATTATTTATCATCTTTTACAGATTGGTGGATCATAGATTGAAGAAGGGGAAAGGTCAGCTCTTCTTCATGATTTTATATCTCTGCTCTCCCTTTAGAATAATAAGGTCTGGACCAGGGGAGTCTGGCTGTAAAGAGGAGGCTCATGTCCTGCAGGGTTAGGCAGGACCAATAAGGAACACATGGATGAAGGACACTGAGCTGCTGACAGCTGGCATGCAGTCCTGGGTGCTCTATATCATGTGATCCAACTTACCAGCATGGACTTGGTATTGGGTAAAGAGTATTCATTTGGTTCAGGTGGTTTGTATATAATATCTCATTTATCTAATTCAGGATTATCATTAGAATAAGGCACAGACACGGTTGAAACTAGGAAAATACTTCTAGGAATAAATTATCATGTGGGCAGTGAGAGTGGTGCAACTCATAATACTTACAGAATTCAGATAATGGAAATTTCAGAAACTGACGAAGAAATGCAGTGGCGAAATATATTGGGTAAGAGCCTTTGGCAAAGGTCTTTCATCATAGCCCATGAGTATATTTGTTGAATTTATGTCTATGGCAAGACCAAGCACAACTTTCTGGGTTTACTTGTATGTGTATGTTTGGGGGAGAACAGGGCAGTGGGAAGAAATTGAAACAAACACACAAACAAGTAAACAAAATAATGTAAAACATATAACCTTAAGGAATTTGGACTTAGAAAAATCATCTAGATTTAAATTTGAATTATCTTGCTTTCTAGTTATTTGACATTTGGCTTTGTTTTGTTTTGTTTTGTTTCAAATGTGAAACATATTTGTTGCTTGGAAATGACTGTAATGATACCTACTTTGCAGGGTTATGAGTATTTAATGACATGGAATATGTAAATGCCTTGCACAGTGTGAGGCACAGACCATGTGTGCGGCAAGGATTTGTCCTCATTCCCTTCTCCCTGTGCCTTTCTGTGTCTACCACATTGGTATGAGCTTGATATTGACTTTACTTGCAATTGCTTAGCTGACAAAGAAACCGACAAGCACAGGGGTGTCAGTAGGCGGAGGCCTCATCGGTCTTGTCTGGTGGTGATAGTATGAGAAAGATTGTGCTAATAGCATCTCAGATGAAGATGCAGAGTGCCCCAGGTTTCTTGCGAGTGTGAACTTCTGTGCTTCTGTCTCATTTGGAGAGAGAGATCGGAGGGTGGGTGGAAGTAGTGAGGCTTCCCATGGTCATTTGTTAAAATGACTTTTTAATGATGGCACAAACTGTTTTCACATCTTAGGTACATCACAGAAATAGAAACATAAATAAATCACATTCTTGAGCTCTTGGCACAAAAAAAACATGAAAGTACTAGAACTACTTAAAAAATGAGAGGAAAAAGATGTAAAATTTACATTTAAATATGCCCACTGATTTTTCATTTTCATACAATTAGTAATCTAAAGAACAAAGGTTTTCAAAGGTCAGAAGACACCTTTTTACAAATGCAAAATTCCATTTTTCTAATAATTGCAATTTTTTACAAAACACAAATTAGTGATTAATATACAATTGGCTTAATATATTCTAAAATGAGACTTAGTGACTTCTAAAAGTTTGGGGAAGAAAAAAAAGCATCTCAAATTCCATTTTTCTAATAATTGCAATTTTTTACAAAACACAAATTAGTGATTAATATACAACTGGCTTAATATATTCTAAAATGAGACTTAGCGACTTCTAAAAGTTTGGGGAAGAAAAAAAAGCATCTCATTCCTGTTATTTTAAGGTGTCACACCAGACCACTTAGTCACAAATAAAAATTGCTTAAATAAGGGAGACATTGCCCAAGTCTAGCTCTCTCTATTTGTAGCACATTCAGAAAGGAGTGCTGACCTTGCCAGTCTTCATGGACAGTTTGACTGACTCAGGTTCAAGTTGTGCATTGTGTCTTGTCAGTCATTCTCTGTGACTCCATCATGCTGCCTCAATTAGAGAGACCCATGGCACCAACCTCATTTTCTCCATTTTTATTCTCAACAGTGTTCGACATTAGCTCAAGATAGTCCTTCTATGCTATTTCAGTGCCTCTTACATTTTAATTTATTTAGAAGAGTTTGGTTTGAAATGATCATAATGGTGTCTTTATCCTTGTGGGGTTTTGCTGTGGCAACCCCAATTCAGAGGTACAATCCTTATGAAAAGACACCTGGGATGATCAATGTAATGTCTTTTCTCTTTGAGGAAACCGAGTATACTTGTACTTACTGAAGTCAGAACATCAGTTTTCTTCTGATAGCTCCTCATAATTGCCATTTAGTAATGAAGAAACAAGGATAATTAGGGCAAAGAGGGACTTTAGAGCAAGTGATCTTCCTCTCTGATTCTCAGTTTGTTCTTCTGAAAATAGGTAATATTCATGCAAAACTCAAGACGTCCTGGTTGTGACTGACACATGGCCCTGTGTGAAAAAGACTCAGTGCTTGGTTGACAATAGACGCTTAGTATATTTCAGTTTCATTCTCTTTCTCTGATGGCTTAAGAAACACTGAACTTTAAGGCAAAAGAAGAGTTTGGCCTGGGGAGAAGGGCACAGATATCAAATTACCCTAAATGTAAATAGCTAGGGCAATCACGAAGTGAAAAGTTATACAAACATTAGTTTGAGAATCAGAGATGTGTTCAATGAGAAAAACAATACAATTTTAGCTAGTATTCAAGTTTCTGTTTTCTGGTCATTGGTTCTCTTGCTTTTTCAGCAGTTTAAGAAGAACTTTGCTAATAAAACCACATACCTTTTCAACCAATCTTAAGACATGAAATCAATATTTTCCACTAATCCAAGGAAACATATATTTGAAAGCCACTGAATTAAGGAGTGTGGCTGGCTTTTAAAATATCCAGATGCTCGAAGCTATTCTGGATACCTTAGCTCTCATAAGGGCAGACAGATTCCTTGCTCTGGCAAATTTCTCCATCCCAGCCCCTGTCTCAGGGGGCCAAGCTTGAGAGATATAGTAAAGCATCAGCTGAGTCATATCACTTATGATCAAAAATGAGGTTTTGACTAAAATAAAGGGGATGATGTATTCATGAGTTTTATCCTACTAACGTTATTCAAGAAGGGGAGTTTGAGACCATTTTTAACCATGTCAGAAAGCTTAGACTAACAGATCAGTCTTCTGCTGTGACTATTTGAAGAAAAGTAGGGTCTGTCAGTAAGCTCTATTCTTAGTCACTGGAGTTAAAGGTCAAAGGAGGATAAGCCCCAAGAAGAAATTTATGGGGATCCAGGGCGCTGCTGGCAGCTTTGGTGGACACTTGTATGCTCAGTGAAGGTGGCCCCTCCATCTTTAAAGCTATCCTTGAAGAATCTCCTGCTTCAGGAAGAGCCTAGTCCTTTTTGGGGTCTCACCTGGTTAGGTCATGTCAACCCAGGATAGTCTCCCTTTCTTGAAATCACCTATGCCATATAGCATAATTTTCTCATGCACATGACTATCCAATCATATTCACAAACCATGTGGGTTACACAGGACATGTATTCCACATACCATGAGGTGGAAATCTTGAAGGCTATCTTATTATTATTTTTTTATTCAAAGTATTTTAAGATTTATTTGTACATGTTTGTGGAGTACAGTATGTTGTTTCAATACATGCGTGTACTGCACAATGATTCACCTAGGGTAGATAGCATAGTTTTGTACCTATTGGTCCTGCTCCCCTTCCTGCCACTTCTGGTAACCATTATTCTACTCTCTACTTCTATAAGAACCACATATTTTTTTTAGATTCCACATATGAGTAATATCACATGGTATTTGACTTTTTATGCCTGACTTCACTTAATATGATGGTTTCCAGATCCATCCATGTTGCTGCAAATGATAGGATATCTCTTTTTAAAATAGCTGAGTAGTATTCCGTTGTGTACACATACCACAGTTTTTTTCTATCCATTCATCTGTTGATGGACATTTAAGTTGATTCCATCTCTTGCCTATTGTGCATAGTGTTGAGAAGAACATAGGAGTGCAGGTATCTTTTTGATATATGGATTTCATTTCCTTTAGGTATATACCCAGACATGAGATAGCTGGGTCATAGGGTAGATCCATTTTTAGTTCTCTGAGGAAACTCCATACTGTTTTCCATAGTGGCTGTACCAGTTTACACTCTCAACAGCAATATAGGAGAATTCCTTTTTCTCCACATCCTCACCAGCATTTGTTATTTTTTGCTTGGAGTCTTATCTGAGAATGCTGCCTATCACAGATAGGACACCTGAGATTGCCTGAGGTAGACACTGTCATCTTCAACATCATGAGGTGGGCATTCATAGGACCAGAAATAGAAACTGGAGTTAAGAATCATCTCTATGCTAGTTACACAAAAATGACTGATTTAGTTTTTAAAGGCAAAGCACTTTTAAAAAATAGTTTTCTTTGAATACGGGACTTAAAAATACTTTAAGCATTACAACATTTTTGAGAATCTCCAGATGATGCAAAAGAAAAGGGGGAAAAAAAAGTAGATCTCTAGGGCACTAGGGATGCTTGTGAACAAAGGAAAGGAGGAAGCAAACTAAGGACTTAATGCAGAGGCTACAGAAACAAAAGCCAGAAGCAAACAATACCATTTCATGAAGGTGAGAGTTACTTGTAGATATGTAGAATAGAATTATATACACATGTATAATAGCAGTCAAGGATGGTTAAAACACATAAAGACATAAAATAAGCAGGAATCTTACCTCATTTTTTCGATATCTGACTGCTGGAAGCTTTTAAGCCTCACCCCTCCCTTTTCCCCTGTGCTCCACATCTGGGCAAGCTGATGAAAAAGCCTGGCTGTTCTCTCTTTGGGAATCAGTGGAAGATTCAAATCACTTGAACCCCTGATTGCAGGTAAAATTCTCCCACCTGCTAACCACAGCAAACACCTAGGCCCCTCTCCTTCCCTTACACTCTCAAGCCATTTCAGATCTGCTTGAGAAGCCTGCCCTGCTCTCCCCAGAGACCTCAATTATGTAAGTAAGAACCTTTTCCTAGCCTCGTGATGTGTGATGACATCAGACTGGATGAACTTTAGGTGGAGTTACCTCCTATTTTTTCAGGATGACTGCTATGGGTTGAATTGTGTCCCCCAAAGTTTCATGTATTAGAAACTTAGTCCCCACTGTGACAGTGTTAAGAAGGTGAAAAATCCTGCTATGGTAGTTGAAAGGTGGGGCCTTTAAAAGGTGATTAGATTGTGAAGACCATGCCCGAGTGAACGGATTGACCATTCATTGAGTAATAAATTGATGGTTTTGTGGGTGGTAGTGGGCATGGCTCTGATGGCTTATAAGTAGAGCAAGGAGCAGTTTAGCTCTCTGTCTTGCTCCTGCCAAATTTGCCATGTGATACCCTGTGTTGCTTTAGAGCCACCATCAACAAGGCCCTCACCAGATGTGTTCCCTGGCCTTTGGACTTCCCAGCCTCTGAAACCATAAGAAACAAGCTTTATTTCTATATAAATTACCCAGTTTCAGGTATTCTGTTATAAGCAACTGAAATGGACTAATACAATGACCATACCACCTACTTATGCACCTGATATTTATTTGATCAACTCTTACATACTAGAAAGAAACCTTTAGTTAAATCCCTGGGGCCCATGATTAGCTTGTTTGTGCCTGGAAATCCCTGCTTTCATCTCCTCTTCCTTCCTGAACTTTTAAACATGGAGATTGTCCGACATGTATTAAAGTTCTGCTCAAGGAATCAAACCAATTATACAAATTAACATTGTAGCAGCCAAGAAGGAGCAACCACCAGAAGACCCAGGGCTTCTGAGCCATGGGGTGGGAAGCCATGCCCCTCAGCCATGCCCACCCACGATCTGCAACCAGACCAGTCATGATGGAGCTTCCCCAGAAGCCCTCAGGCTCTTGAGCCGTGGGGTATGGGGCCACAGTCTTCAGCCCCAACTGCCCACCATTGGCAACCAGGCCAGCAAAGGAGCCAGCTGTGGGCCATGCTTGTCTCCCCTCTCCCCTTCCTTCTCTCGTCTCCCTTCCCCTCCCACTCCTCCACAACATTTTATTTTTATTTTGTTATTATTATTTTTTTGTCTTTTTCGTGACCGGTAAGGGGATCGCAACCCTTGGTGTGGTGTCACCCGCACCGCACTCAGCCAGTGAGCGCACCGGCCATTCCTATATAGGATCCGAACCCACGGAGGGAGAATCACTGCACTCCCAGTGCTGCACTCTCCCAAGTGTGCCATGGGGTCGGCCCCTCCACAACATTTTAGATTATAAAAAATAAATAAATAAAATTAAAAATCTCTCACAAAAAAAAAGAAAAGAAAAAGAAATATGGATTTGCTAAAGCCAACAGGCCTGTCACCCATCTCTTTTCCTCCTTTATAAAATGTATTTTGTTACAAAAGGCAAAAAAAAAAAAAAAAAAAAAAAAAGAGTGAGAACTCTTGATTCAGACTAAGTTTGAATGTTGGCATGACCAGTTGATAACCTTGTAAACTTGGGAAGTGATAAATTTTAAAACCTTGATTTCTTCATCCACAGCATGGGAATACCACTATTTCTTACCTTGAAGTTTGTGGCAATGATTAAAATATTTAGCAAAGAGACTTACACATAGAAAGCACTTGATAATTGGCAACTATTATTACTAGAAATTTTCTATATTAGTTTTAGAAACCTTTTTGCTTAAATAAAAATATTTTACTAAAAAAGTTATAGGAGAGCATAATTTTAATCAGATTGATTAAGAAAACTTTTAAAGGATAGATCCAGTTAGTATAAATATGGTCATATTCACACAATATTTGTGAAGGTTTAAAAAGTTGCAGTTGTTCCATGATACAGTTTAAAATATGCATGCATTAAAAGCCCTAGAAAATGTGGGAGAGTGCTACAAAAACTTCAAATCTACAGATTTAAAGCGAGGCAATAACAAAGAAAATATGCAAAGATATTGAAAACTATATGATATTGATTAAATAACATACTTATGTAGTTATATAAGTATATTTATTAACCAGAAGGTTAATGTGGTTAATACTAGAAGAGAGAGAACAGGGAAATTATAAGTGACCTTAGTCTCACATAAGAAGGGAGATGTGACAGCTAATTTTACATGTCAACTTGACTGGATCACAGGATGCCCAGATATTTGGTTAAACATGATTTAAGTGTGTCCGTGCAGGTCTTTCCAAGAGAGATTAGCATTTAAATTGGTGGACTGAATAAAGCAGATTGCCCTCCCTAATGTAATTCAGTATTATTCAATCTTTTGAGGGCCAGGATAGAACATAAAAGCAGTGGAAAGTTAAATTTGCTCTCTAACTGCTTGAACTGGGACATGACCTTCAGGCACAAACTCGAATCCACGCTGTCAACTCTCTAGCTCTCAGGCTTTCAAGATACACCAGCAGCTTTCCCTTGTTTTCAGCTTGCAGAATGCAGATTATAGGACTTAGCCTCCATAATCATGTAAGCCAATTCCTTGTAATAAATTTCTCTCTATATCTCCATCTCTCTCTCTCTCCCTACACACACACACACACACACACACACACACACACACACACACACACACACACATATATTTATGTATGTCCTATTGGTTCTGTTTCTCTGAACAACCCCAACTAATACAAGGATACTTCAAAAATTCCATGGAAATACGGAATTAAAAGGTAATACAAATTTTTCCATGAACTATTTGAAGTACCCTTGTATAACATCTTGATATTTTCTTCAAATACATATGCTCAGAGAAAAAACTGAAATCAACATATTATCAGGAGAAAACTTCTAATAGTTAAATGCAAATATTATAAAATGTATAAATTAGTTCAAACATGATCTTAATATATCTTTTCTGATTCCTATATTGAGCAGTGTGCTTGACTGAAATTATGTTCGTAGTATGGTTTGTTATAAAGTAAATAAATTTATTCTATGTTATGTATATAGATCAGCTCTTCCAAGAGAACTTTGGAGTGATTCTTGAGCACTACAATATGGCTGCAGTGATTGAGAAATTGAATTATTAATTTCATTTAATTTTAGTAATTTCAATTTAGGTTTACATAGTCAAATATGGCTAGTGACTACCATTTGAGATGGTGAAGATCCAGGATATAAGCTCTGTGTATGTACAATTAGTCAAGAAATACTTCCTATTGCCTACTGTATATCTGCCACTATGATAGGCACATGATCTTTCCAGAAAAAAGAAATACAAAAATCTATACAACAAAATGTCAACACTGGATGATTTGGGGTTGATTTTTATTTTGTTTTATGCTAAACTCTATTCTATATTTTATAAATTAGTGACTCTCAAATTGTGTTTCTCAGACTCTTTGTAGTCCCCAAGACACTTTTAAGGGATCTTCTTCAAAGTCAAAATTATTTTTATAATAAAACAGAGCTGTTATTATCTTTATCCCTGTGTTGATATTTTCATTGATGGTGCAAATGAAATGGCAGGCACAGCTGCTAGGTCTTAGCACACATCAAGGCAGAAATGCCAAACTCCATACTAATTATTATTACTTTCTTTACCACCATGCACTTGCAGAAAAAATAAAATGCTGGTTTTCATTTAAGAATATTCTTCATGAAAAGGTAAAGTTTATTAATTAATTTTAATTAAAAAATTATGACTCAGTGCACATCATTTTAATATTTTGTGCAAAAATTTGAAAGACACGCCGCCTTAAAGAAAAACACTGGTGGGTTGACTGGCAAGTTAAACTTTCTCGTTTTTTCATGGAACACAATTTCTACTGAAAAGAATGACTGAAAGACAAACTATGGTTATTCAGACTTGGGTATGTGTTAGAAGTTTTGAAGAAAATTAATGAAGTGAGTTTGTCATCTCAAAAAAAGAACTGAAAGTATTTTTTGCCAATAATAAATTCTAAGCCTTCAAATGAAAATTTCATTTTGGAAATCTTGGATTGGCCACCACAAACAAAGCAGCTTCACAACATTAAATTTTCTTTCTTATGAGATTGGTGATGCTATTAATCGTTGTGCTGTTTTGATATTGTATAATAATATGTATCAATGTTTGGGTGATCTCCGTAAATAAGTTAACCGATATTTTCTCTTTTTTTTAACAACAGAAATATATTAATTTATTTCTCACAGTTCTGTAGTCTAGAAGTCCAAGATCAAGATGTCCACAGGTTTTGTTTTCCTGGGGCCTCTCTAGTTGGCTTACAGATGGCTGTCCTCTCACTGTGTCTGTCCTCACATGGCCTTTTCTATTTGTGAGTACACTGCTGGTGTCTCTCTTTGTTCTTATAATGAAACCAGTTATATTGAATTAATATGTTCTAAATGATGAAATCTAAATGTTTCAAAATCATACATTGATACAGATTTCTTTAAAATTCAGGATAAGCCAATTAATTTTAGTGTAACAGAGTTCAAATGTATATTGCTACTAATCTTAAGAAAGCACCACTTGTTGAGTTCTGGGGTAATATCTAGGAAAGCTGTCCATAATAATCTGAAGTTACTATTCTAATAAAGTTTCCCTTTTTTAACTAAATAACAAGAAATTGGTAAAGGGACACAAAACATGATTGCCTTGTGTGATTTTGAATATATTAATTATCCTGAATTAAGCATCACATATTACACACAGATATTAATATTCAACACTATAACCCCCAGATATGTACAATCAATTATATTTCAATACATTAAAAAAATTTAAAACTGCATATCTACGTGAGCTGAATAAATCTAAAGAACAAATTGCAACTGACTGAATGCAGTTGCAGATAAGAATATGACTGATTTCTATTAAGCCAGATATCAAAAAGATAAAAAATGTAAGACAATGACAGTCTCCAATAAATTATTATTTTTAAATATAGTTACATTTAATTAAAATATTAATAATATACATGTTTCCTATTACTTTTAAATTAATTAAATTTTCTAAATTTTAATTTTTAATAATAATATTGGTAGGTTTAACTCACATAAACAGCCTTCAGGGCCCTTGAAAAAATTTAAGAGAGTAAATTAGAGAAACAGTTTTAAATAACTAAGAAATAAAGAATACAATAAAAATCATCTGTAAATCTCCCTTTTGAAAGCTTCTCTTTTAAAGTCTTGGATGTAGATTCTCCTGTTTGCTTTCCTTATTTCTCATACATATGTGAACATATTGCATGTGCTTTTATGATCCTATGTCAACTAAATTATTAGTTCTTAGACCACAGAGTCCATACCTGTATTAGTCAGGATTCTCCAGAGAGACAAAATCAATAACATATGTTATAAATATATGAGAGGGGATTTATTAGGGGTATTAGCTCACACAATTGTGAAGAAAAGTCCCACAATAGGTCTTCTGTAAACTGGATGCTGGTAGCATGACTTAGTTCAAGTCCGAAGGCCTCAAAACCGAGGAAGCTGATGGTGTCCTTGTTGTAAGTCCTGGAACCCAAAAGCTGAAGAGTCTCGAGCTCTGATGTCCACAGACAGGAGAGAAGAGTGTATCCCAGCTCCAGCTGATAGAAAGAGCTTCACTTTTTTCCTGTCTTTTGTTCTCTTCGGGCCCCCAGCAGATTGGATGGTTCCCACCCACATTGAAAGTGGGTTTTTCCCACCCAGTCCACTCAGACTCTCATACTAATCTCTGCTAGAAACATCCTCATGGACACACCTAAAAAGATAGCTTTACCAGCTCTCTCAGCATTCCTTCATCTAATAAAGTTGACACCTAGAATTAACCTTCACAATACCTAACTTTTCATTTAACAGAGTGTTTAACAGTGCCTGGCACTGAAGAGTTTGCTTATTAAAGATTTGTTGAACTCATTTAAACTTGGTCATTTTTTTTCACACATAGTTTGATCATTCAAAGTCCTAAGGACATAACCTCAGAAAATAAATTCACAGTGGGGAAAGACTCATTTTATCATCTAGAGTTAACTCCCTTTTGTACTTCCCTTAAAGAGAAAAAGATAGCATAACCAGGCCATCTCTTCAAAAGGTATTTATTTGAGGTAAGAACAGTAGCTTCAGGGTCTGTTGCTTTTTGTGTCTCTGGCACAACACCATAACTAAGCAGAGTCATCTCCCTTTCTGTCCGCTCTTGCCTGTGAGGCTACATCTCTAAACCTGTCCAGTTGTCAATGTTGTCATAAACATCATTCATGAATTACCCATATGCACACACACCAATAGGGATATAAAGAGATGCCATCATTACATAGTCCTTGGTACTGCAGGATAGGGCACAGTGGGGGAAATGTCCTCATTTGGGTTTAATTCTATGAGGAATGAGGCTCATCAGACTGGTGCCTGCATTTTTTTTATCTGTGCTTAAGATTAGATAAAATGATGAATATAATGTAAGAATCTGATCGCTTTATGCCATCCCTATGATTTTATTGATAAAAGAATACTATCTCAGTGCATTCAGTATAGGCTTGAACACCCACAGAGGCTACTTTATAAAGCTTCAGGAGTTCAAATAAAATATATATAGCAAAAAGACATGTAACACTTATTTTATTCATCAGCAGGTATTTGCCAAATATCTCTTTTGCGCACAGCCCTGTTTTAGACACTATAGGAAGCATGGAAGAAAGGACACAACATAAACACTATATATATAAATTATACATGTGCACATTTGTACACATAGCCATCTGCATCTGTATCTATTTCTATATCTTTCTGAAACTATAACTGTGGCTATGTCTATCTCTCTGTCTATCTCTATTATACATATATCATCTATTTATCTCTCTATGTTCTTTTAAAATAGAGATCTACTGTTATTGATGTCTAATGAAAAGTTTGCCCACATGGTCAATAGGAAAACTATGATTGATAAAACAAGCAAAAAAACTACAAAAATTCTGAATACATTAAATACTCTCTTTAGTAGGCAGAATAACATCCCCCCAAAGATATCCACGTCCTAACCCCAGGAACCTGTGAATATGTTACCTTACATGGCAAAAGGGATTTGTCAAACATGAGTTACAGGAAAAAGTCAAAGGTTTGGTGGTTTTGAAGATAGAGGAAGGGGACCATGACCCAAGGAATCCAGGAGGCTTTAGAAACTGGAGAAGGCAAGGAAACTAATTGATTGCTAGATCCTCCAGACAGAAATGTAATCCTGCCTGTACCATGATTTTATCTCAGTAGGATCTGTGTTATACTTCTCCACTATGATAAGACAATAGATGTGTGTTGTTTTAAGCTACTAAATTTGTGATAATTTATTACAGTACCAGTAGGAAATTATACCCTCATTCTTTTCAGTTTAAGCAAATCCTGTTATACCCTGAGCCTACCCAACTTGGTCTTAGGTAATGTGTCCGTTAGCATAAATTTCTATCTCCTTACCACCTGAAGCAAATCCTAGTTAATCCCTCCTTTTGACCACCTCATGTATGGGTCATGCAATTGTTATTTTTACTTTTTTCTAAGTTTAGCAATATTTGTTTGTATGGCAATTACCTCTGCTGAATGCTTTGATCCTGGAGCTGACACTTGGCCATTATTTTATTGTCATCATATAAAACAGAATCTAGAACATAGAAAGGTTCTTGGTAATTAACTTTGGTAAAACTGACTATCTCATTATTTAAATCTGACAAAATCAGGGCTTCTGTATAAAATAATCTATATTTTTCTATTATTCATAAATATATTTATTTTATTACTGTGCATACAAATCTCTCTTTAATCTAAACTTCCTATAGAAGTTTGTATTTGTATTGTTTAGTATTATAATTTATAGTTTTTTTTATAATTGGTTCAAATATTTTTATTTCCTAGCTGAAGAAACAAACATTTTGAAGATAATGAAATGTTTTATTTTTGTTAAATTCTTTTGTTTAAATGTTCACAGATGAGTAAATAACTTTGAAGACTTCTAAATAAAAGTAAGCATAATCCAAGGGTATTTTACTCTTTATCAAATCCAATTTAAATGTATACAATAGTTGGTGTTTTTCAGAGAATTCTTCTTACCATTGAACCAAGGAATTTGATAAATAGCTACAATTTACTGAACCCTTACATGTCTAGTAATATAACGACAATCTCTTCAGGGCAGATATTTAAAATATTAACTGATACCTAAAGAGGAAATCACATTATAAATTATGAAGATTATTGAGTAAAAATACCAGTTACAATTATGGTGGGGAAAAAACAGCATTTGAACGTAGAGGAAAGTATGACCTTTGTATTTACAGAAAATCATTATTGAAGGTGTTCCAGGTGTCTTACAAGTCATAAGTGGGAGACACAGAAATCTACTAAGATTTCAAGCAGACAAAAATGTCATACAGATGCCAGCTTACCATTATAACTGCCAAGAAAATTAACGAAACAGATTTAAGTGGCTGCCTCAACTCACTTAAGGGGTGTGATCATTAGCCTCCTAATGAGCACTTGTAAATTATGCAAATGTTCTGCATTATTGATATAGCATAGTGTCTTTATTGGGTTTTGATAAAATGGCAAAATATCTTGAACCTCATCTATCCAAAGAGCTCAATTCACCACTTTTTTTTTTCATTTTATATATAGCTTATTGTCTTCATAAAGCTGGCAATGTCTAAAGTTTTTGTGCCACATTTAAGCCCCTCCATAGTCAGCCATCAACCTTCCTTCCCTGGGCTGGTCCCACTTCTGAGAAAGGAATATTTTCAGAAGAAAGGGTGTGCAGGGTTATATTCAGGAAGGGAGGGCTCTCAAGTGCTAGGTCAAGCCAGACACTGTTTAGGGTGGTCCTTGAGTGAATAGTATCTTTGAGGATGCACTTTTCACACAGTATATTTGTGTTTTGTGGGAGATTTGTGTTGTTTTACATCTTCTCTCCATAACCAGTAAATATGTTCCTTCAGCACACAAATCATCCATTTGCTTAGTATTTGTAATCTCTGAGATTGCCTACACAGTACCTTATATATATTAAATCAATGAACACCTGTTACATGACTTATTCTGCTGCCTGTACACATTATTCTCCATGTGCGATTTAAAAAAGCTATTGTACTGAGAATGATGTGTTTCTACATTCATCTCTTTCAGTATGTATTTCATCTAAAGAAAGTGCACAGAAGATAAAGGTTATGTATTAGTGAATTAAAATAAAGTTTATCTAGAAGAAAAGCATTTTTTGTTACATTCAATATGGCCTAATTAAAAACAGAGGAGAATACACTGCTTTGTTGGATAACACAATAGCATCTCACACAGTAACACACTAGGCAATTTTTGGTAATCAGTTTAACCTTGCTGATTCTCATTTTTATAAACAAATTCAATAAAATAAAAAGCTAAAGAACAATTTGATGACAACAGGGAGGCATTCATAGTGGTCATTGCCTGAAGAAGGGACATGCAATGATCTGCACATGCCTCTGGTTAATATCCCCTTTGTGCTGTGTTCATGTGTAACTGCAGGGAGAAGAAAGTGCTTATTATTGTCTTGGAGTAGCACAGAAGGGACAACACAGTTTAAAAAGAAACAGCTGGAGTGTGATCTAATCTCCATGTTCCAATTTACTTATGTATAAAACATGCATAAAAAATTAAACCTCACTGAACAATTTGTCTGCTCTCTGTTCCTGGCATGACTCTGCCCTGCCAGAGCAGCAGGCCTGGCTTTAGAGAACCCAGGGATGCCTTTAAATAATAAGTAGATTATTTAGCAAATATAGGTTTTATAAATTTAATATTAATTTGACTACACCATGGTAATTATGTCTGAACCATAAATATATCCCCCTGTTCATACCTCCCTGGTTGATGCCACTTGACCTCCTTAACTGTGACAGCAGGAATGGTACAGCTCTGCACCAGCATTAGGGAGTGACATCAGATTAAATTAAGCACTCATGCATTTATGGATCAGCATAGAAAATCAGGAATACATCCACAAGGGATGAATAATGCATCAGGAAGTGGCTGTGTAGTTCCTTGGCCATGTGTAGATAATGTGAACTCGTGGTCTTCCATGGGACTTCTAATGTATTTATAATAAAAGAGAACACCTTTTACAAGTTTATGTTATGTTTAAATATTTTTTGTCCAAATTAATTATCTTCAAAGGAATATTTATTCCACCAGCATCATTTTCTATCAGTGACTTTTTTTTGTCGTTGTTAATCGAATACTTA